>NC_057814.1:228768312-228901123 GCF_018294505.1 Triticum aestivum | reverse complement strand
AGGCAAACGGCGGCGGCGGCGGGCGTGATGCGGGCGGCGGCGGGGCTCCTCCGGCGGCGGTGGTGTGGAAAGAGGGGGGGCCTATTTATGGAAGGGGGTCCGAGGTGCTTGGGGAAGGGGGCACCCGGGGCGGCGGCGGCTCCCGTGTCCGGGACGGACTCCGGCGGCGGCGTCGTGGGGAGAGAGGAGAGGGGCGACGGGGCTTGGGCCGTCGGCTGGGCCTTTGGCCCAGTCGGCGCGGGCGCGTTTTTTTTAATTATTTTTTAAATAAGTTCCGCGGAAAATATTGCGTAGAAAAATAAATAAAAATCAGAAAAATATGAAATAAATTTTCGCCGTCTAGTTAGAAAATCTCGAATAGGGTGAACATTTTTAAAATCAAAAAATAAAATATTTTGAAAACATGCAATATTTTTAATGCAATAAAAATTGCAAATAAAATCCAAATAAATTTCAAATAATGATTTTAACATTTTTCCTCCAGTATTTCAATTGTTTTGGAGAAGTCATATTTTCTCCTCTCGTTTATTTAAAATTGAAATATTTTTCCGGAGAGAAAAATAATTAAAACCCCAATCCTCGTTTGAAAAATCAAATTTAAAAATTCGAGAAAATCCCCAACTCTCTCCGAGGGTCCTTGAGTTGCTTAGGATTTATTGAGGATTTGTCAAAATGCAACAAAACATGATATGCAAAAGATGATCTATGTATAACATTCCAAATTGAAAATTTGGGATGTTACACCTAATCTTCATCCCATGGACAAGAAAATCAAGCCCTTAACGGGACATAGAACTGTCTTTGAGAAATGGCTCGACAAGCCCTGTCAGATACACACGGCGCCGAATACCGAAGCAACACACAGCCGTCGGGTGTGTTGGATACTCCGGCAGGTGGCTAAGAGCGGTGAGGCTATCCTCACCAACACTACCCCAGAGAAACCCTCTTCGGAGGATGACGATCTCAACATATTTACGGTCTTCGAGACCTTTTCTTCAAATAATCGGCGCAAAAGGGCGCTCCGCGACCTCGCCGAAGTTAACCAAGTAGTTGTAGTAAATCCTTGGAATGATACGGCGATAACTTTCACCGCCAACAACAAACCAAGGGCCCGATCAGTCTGCACACCAAGGTGCTCATGGACGGCTTTCGGCTCACCAAGGTGCTCATGGACGGCGGCATCAAACTGAACCTTATCTACAAGGACACGCTCGATAAAATGCAAATAGACAAGAGCCGCATTGAGCAAAGAAGTACAACCTTTCGAGGAATTATCCCCAGTCGAGAAGCACAGTGCTCGGGGAAACTTAAACTTGATGTGGTATTCGGCATGCCGGAGAACTACAGGTCTGAAGAGTTAACCTTCCACGTGGCACCTTTCAACAGCGGATATCACGCCCTGTTGGGGCGAGACGCATTCACATGCTTTCAAGCCATACCCCATTACGGGTACATGAAGCTCAAAATGCCGGGCCCAACGGAGTCATCACTATCACTAGTGATCCGGACATAGCACTCCGCGCCGAAAACAAAACCGCATCCCTGGCCCTCGAGGCATTATCTGAGGCCCTTGTGGCCGAGGAGCTCACAGCTCTGCGTTCTACAGTGGATAGAGACGACGTAATCCTTGATAAGAGGCCTAAGTCCACTTCTTTCAAGCCAGTAGACGGATTAGTCAAATTTCAAGTTCACCCGACGGATCCTAACAAAACGGCAGCCATTGGAGCACAGCTGGATCCGACGGTCGACGCCGCCCTAAGAGCATTCTTGCGCGAGAATTGGGACATCTTTGCCTGGCACCCTTCGGATATGCCAGGAATCCCACGCAGACTGGCCGAACACAGCCTCACATAATAAAGGGGTTCAAGCCAGTCAAGCAAACGCTACGGCAATTTTCCGAACCCAAGCGACAAGCTATGGGGGAGGAGCTAGCCAAACTACTTGAAGCCGGGTTCATCAGAGAGATCAAACACCTGGACTGGCTAGCAAACCTGGTCATGGTGCCAAAGAAGGACAAATCCTGGCGCCTTTGCGTCGATTTCAAAGACCTCAACAAGGCCTGCCCTAAGGACCCCTTCCCACTGCCCCGCATTGTCCAAATCATTGATGCAACCGCAGGACACGACTCACTGTGTTTCCTCGACGCACACTCTGGATACCATCAGATTAAGATGAAGGAATCCGATCAGGCCGTGACGGCATTCATTACTCTGTATGGGCCTTTCTGCTTCAACACTACGCCCTTTGGACTCAAAAAAGCCGGCGCCACTTACCAACGCATGATGCAGACATGCCTGGAAAAACAAATTGGCAAGACGGCGGAGGCATATGTAGATGACGTAGTCATCAAAACTAAACATGTCGAATCATTGGTGGACGATTTACGCCTTACATTCGACAACCTCCGAGCATATGACATACGGCTCAATCCGGAAAAATGCGTTTTCGGCATTTCGGCCGGAAAGCTGCTCGGGTTCATTTGTTTCCAATAGAGGAATCGAAGCAAATCCGGCCAAAATCTGAGCCCTGTCACAATTGGCAATACCAACAGACCTAAAGCAGGTCCAAAAATTAGCTGGGTGCGTGGCAGCCTTGAGCTGCTTTAACTCCAGATTGGGAGAGAAGGCGCTGTTGCTCTATCGCCTGCTCCGACGTACCGACCACTTTGAGTGGACGGACGCGGCAACAGCCGGGTTGGAAGAAATAAAGACTCTGTTAGCAAACAACCCAATCCTTGCCGCACCCAACATCGGCGAACCTATGCTATTGTACATAGCTACAACTCACCAGGTGGTGAGCGCCGTACTCGTCGTCGAATGAGAGGAAGAGGGACATAAATTCCCACTCCAAAAACTAGTATACTATGTATCGGCTGTTCTCACACCATGCAAATCCCGATACCCGCACTATCAAAAGATAGCGTACATTGTTTTCATGGCATCTCGGAAGCTGCGGCACTTCTTTCTAGAGTGCTCAATCACAGTGGCCTCCGAGGTACCACTCAATGACATCATAAACAATCGAGACGCCACCGGCCGCATTGCAAAATTGGCTATCGAGCTCTTACCATTTGAAATAACATACAAGCCACGCCAAGCTATTAAATCTTAGGTGTTGGCTGACTTTGTCGCCGAATGGACAGAAGCCGAACTCCCTAAAGAGTATGACACATACTCCAACTGGGTGATGTACTTCGACAGCTCCAAAATGTTAGCCGGATTGGGGGCCGGTGTCATCCTAACATCCCCTACAGGGAACACAGTCCGATATGTATTACAAATTATGTATACAGACTCCAATAACGCAGCCGAATATGAGGCATTACTGCTTGGTCTCTGGATGGCTGTTTCCATGGGCATACAACGCCTCGAGGTGTGTGGGGATTTGAACCTCGCAATATCCCAAATAAACGGCAAATTCGATGCAAAAGATCCAAAGATGGCGGCTTACTGCAAAGCCGTACTCAAAATATCAGCTTAGTTTGAAGGGCTTGAGTTTCATCACGTGGCTCGAGACAGTAATCAAGCAACGGACATCCTTGCTCGAATGGGCGCTAAATGCAACCCCATTCCGCCTAACACCTTTGTGGAAAGGCTTTTCAAGCCATCCGTGGTATGGCAGGACGAGAGCGAAAACACTAGTCCGGCGCCAATCACACCCCCGGATGCCGAACACGATTCAGATATCGTCGGGGGCTCGGGCACCGAACCAACGCCTTCCGCCCACATAATCATGGCGGTAATCGCTCCATGGACCGAACCTTTCCTGGCCTACCTTAATAGGCGCGAGCTCCCTGATGACCAGAATGAGGCTCGTTGTATCGTTCGACGCTCGAAAGCCTACAAAGTCCATGAAGGAGAACTCTACAAGAAAAGTACTACTGGAGTTCTTCAAAGATGTATCTCCGAAGAGGAGGGGCGGTAGCTCTTGGCCGAAATACATGCTGGCCTCAGCGGCCATCACGCCGCAGCTCGGGCCCTAGTAAACAGGGCCTTCCGTACAGGTTATTTCTGGCCCACGGCCCGAGCAGATGCACAAGCCCTTGTACAACGCTGTGTCGGGTGCCCGCTCTTTGCCAATCAAAGCCATATGCCGCCCACAGCCTTAAGAACAATCCCCATTACCTGGCCTTTCGCGGTCTGGGGGCTAGATATGGTCGGACCCCTAAAAGGGGGAAGCCATAAGAAGAGATATTTACTGGTTATGGTGGATAAATTCACTAAGTGGATAGAGGCCAAACCAGTAAAAACGGCTGAAGCCAGACCGGTGATAGATTTTATCTCCGGCGTTGTACACCGTTATGGTGTCCCACATAGCATTATTACTGACAACGGCTCTACCTTCATAGCCGATGAGGTAAAAAATTGGTGTGCTAATCTAGGTATCTAACTCGATTACGCCTCTGTATATCACCCTCAAACAAACGGTCAGTTGAACGGGCCAATGGCCTGATAATGAGTGGCATCAAACCCAGACTAGTGCGCTCCCTAAAGGAGTCAGATAAACATTGGGTCGAGGAGCTTGACTCCGTACTCTGGGGGTTGCAGACCACGCCCAACCGCACGACCGGTACACACCGTTCTTCATGGTGTATGGCGCAGAGGCTGTCTTGCCCTGCAACATTGTTCATGACTCACCTCGAGTGCGCATGTATGAGGAGAGAGAGGCCGAGCTCGATCGGCAGGACGACTTAGATGGCCTGGAGGAGGAGCGCGATGTCGCAAAAGCCCATTCCGCATTTTACCAACAACAGGCTCGAAGATACCAAAGCAGAGAAGTGCGGGCGAAGACGTACAATGTCGGTGAACTCGTTCTATGCCTACCAGAGAAGAAAAAGGACAAGCTCAAACCCAAATGGGAGGGTCCCTTCATTATAGATGAAGTTCTCACTGGAGGAGCCTATCGCCTTCGCAATGCATTAGATAATCGCTTAGAGCCGAACCCATGGAACGCTGCTCGGCTCCGAAGATTCTACGCCTAAGTCCGTACATACACCTTTGTGTGTTCCTTTTCCCCCCTTTTTTAATTTCTCCTTTTTCTCGTTTTTTATACGATTTCTAGCGTGTTCGGGTGAGCCACACACTTGAGAGGTATACATCCTTAAATGTACACACTCTAACGTAACTGGGGGCTTCGCTCAATAGAAGCTTAATTATTATTTTGAGCATAGATCTCACCATATATATGTGTCGTTCGCTCATATACGTCCTTTCTTCGCCATTATATGCACCTCTATGACTTAAGTTTTTGCCAAGCTGGGTTGCTTGGCTCCTGTAGTTATGCCCTACGTTCCCGCTTGTTCGGCTAGGGCATAAAGGGAGCACCTCTGCGATTGTTACAACTGGGTCATCCAGACGTGTACCTCAGATGGGTGAAGCCGAAAGCTAGCGTTCTTAAGAGAATAATTGGTCAGCAGACAAATGACGAACTGCCTTCGTGGCGATATATATAAAGTCTCAAAATATAAAGCCTCTTGTGATTTTTAGCATCACAGTATTGGCATGGATAAACAACGCATGGTTACCTAGGGAGAGGAACCCTTAACAAAACTATTCTCTCTGGAAGATGTTTCTTACGTTAAAAAGTAATATAACATAACTCCCCGAACACAGTTTGTCTGTTCAAGCACTATGACCGGATTGCCTAGTTTCCGCACATACTTGGTGTTTACCACAGGTATAGTATTCGGAAACACTCCAACCCTTGGGTTTCGGAGGTCGAAGCGGAAGGTCTGCGATGACAATCTTTTACAATTCGGCCGGAGATAAATTTGATGATAAAGTGTATTATTACATAAGATCACACGCCTACTCTTTATCTATGCCATCTATCAGGCTATCTAACTTAGAGTCCTGTTGTGAAAATTTGGCGGCTGTCTTCACTTGATTGTACACGAAGCTAGCCGGAATTTCTTGTCCGTCGGGTCCCCGAGGTCCGACCCGGGCCATATGATTTGGATCAAGTCTGGTATACCGCGTTTTCACCATGGCCCAGACTTCTCGTGCACCTTCTCGACATGCGGATGCCTTCCATAGCTCAAAACGAAGACGACCTGCCTTGAATAATTCCGCGAGCTCCCCCATCATTCCCGGAGGGGAATCGGACGGCCATAAAGCCTTAGCCATGTTCCTCATTGCTTTCCGAGCTTGCTCGTGCACTTTGGACAGCTCCAGCAGCAAGTCGCCTGGAAATCCGGACACTTCTCCCTCGGTCCGCCCAGTTAACACACCTACAGGAACAACCTTATAAAACTTTCCATGCACTGGACCATATGAAAGTTAGGCAAGGACATACTAAATATGCTGCCTTTCAGCTTTCTGTTCTCCTTCAAGGCATCCGATAGTTGGGCTCTTACGTCCTTTAGCTCTTCGGCTTGCTTGATGTTTGCATCCTGTAGGTTGTTCTTCTCATTAATGGTCCATGTTAATACACGTTGACCAGTGGCTTCTTGCCCTTCGGCATGTTGTTTGTCCACCTGAGCAGCCTTCAACATCTCCTCCAACTGCTCTGCTGATCCTGCAGCTGTAAACAAAACAATGTACATTTAAAAAATCATTGTTGGCACATAATCATTTTTTCCAGACACTGTTGTGCTTACCATCAAGCGCCTTCTTGGAATTTTTCAAATTCTCCAGTTCGGCGGTGACAATGGTTAGTTTGGTCCGACATTCTTCAAGCTCCTTGGACAACGTGTTATTTGTTGCCGTAAGTACCTGATGATATAAACGACCCTTAAATCAGTTGGGCCAACTGCTTCAAGTCTCGGGGGCTACTAGCACATGGTTATTGAATCTACACAAAATTTTTACCCGCATATCCTTTGAAAGCTGGTGGGTGGCTCCGGCAAGTCCACCCCGAGCAGCTCGGATATATGCATCCCCTGAGCTAAGGGCATTGAACGCCTCTTCGGTGAAACTTGGGTCGCGCATGGCCTCTTTCCGCCGCCGATGATTCATCGCGCTTTCCACTTCAGAATTGGTGACGGATACATTATCTGAATCCTCTTGGAGGTGGCAATCCGACATTGTGCCCGTCTCAACCCTAGTCCTTGTGGCGAGATCCCCGGATACAGTCCGGCATATGCTCTTCCTAAAAAAATGGCCCAGTTAAAAACGTCACAATTTGGTCTATCCGCCGAGTGCATGTTAAAACCTATACCTCTTTGGTGCAGGCGGGGGCCCAGTAGTATCGCCGTTTGCCTTTCTTTTCAAAGACTCGCCCAACATGGGCGTCGCCTTCTTAGGGGACGCCTCTGATACAGCTCGGCGAGACGAGCGCCGCCCCTTCGGAGCATGAGACCGTAAAGTGGGTGAGGCGCAATGGGAGAATTCTTTTGGAGGAGACGTCTCCTGGGTACTTACATGGGAGGAGGGGAGAAGGCCGGGCTAATCGGCTATAATAGCCACTTCCATGCCGTCATAGCTCGCCTGATAAAAGACTCCCTCCTTAAGTTCTATAAATATATCCGGATCTTCTTCATATCCGGGATCCAGGTCTCGAATATGGTCCTCTGGCCGCGGAGCGGGGCTGTAGACCCCCTCGACAACCTTTCTCCACTCCTGTTAAAAGTAGCCGGATTAAATTCGACTAGCATAATTCTGAAAAAGATTGAGTGAGGCCAATAATCAAAAAACTCACCCAGTCGATGGGATTATACATGGAAAAACCTTCCCGACATTTCAAGCGGGTAAAGTCTTCCTTCTCCCCTTTGTAAAGGTTGGCTAAGATGGTGGCTAGGGCGGAAAAATTGTCTGGTCCCTTGCATAGACAACGGGATGCATCATCCTCCCCGTTGTAATTCCACATAGGAAAGCCTCTAGAGTGGAACGGCTGAATGCATCGCGTTATTGCTCACCATTACCTCGATTATAGACATCCCAGAGTTGGCAAGTACTCTGATCTTGCTTGCTAACCTCGCAACCTCCACACTATCTTCTTCTTCGAGGCTTCGGGGATGCCAGCTGGCGCGCTTCTTTCAAGGAGCAATAGAGAATTCGGGAAAACCACACCGGATTGGGTCCGGCAGAACGACGTCTTCAATATAAAACCATTCCGAGGGCCACTCTTCGGATGCCTTCTTCGGAGTGCCGGACAGGTATCCTGTCCCGGCTACGCGCCATACTTTGGCGCCGCCCACCTCGAATATAGATCCCTTTTGGGAGTGGGGGCGAGGCAGAAAAATTTCCGCCATAGCTCGAAATGAGCCTCACAGCCTAGAAATAGCTCGCAAAGAGCAACGAAGCCCGTGATATGCAGGATGGAGCCTGGCGTCAGATTGTGCAGTTGGAGGCTGTAATACTCCAGGAGACCCTGAGGAACGGGTGGATAGGAAATCCTACGCCTCTCAAAAGGAAGGAAACGAAGCACACCCGCTCCTCTTTAGAAGGATTGGGAAAATTCTCCGCCAGGGTTTCGTCGTTGAAGGAGGTTAATCCAGCCCGAACGGAGACTAGATCCGCGGGAGGAAGATAGCCCTGCGTCTGAAGTTTATTTAGATGGGCGCGGGACACCGAGCAGCTTTCCCAGTCGCCTTTTTGGGGTCGTGGGGACGTGAGGAAGAGCTAGGAACGCCGGCCATGTTTGGACGATTTCCTATGGCGGGCTCTAAGGATTTTCGCATGGTGTGGAATGTCATCTAAGATCTAAATCTCCTTAAATACACTCCTTCTCTGCGTGGTCAAGGGGTTATTTGTAAAAAAAACACCTAGACCGTTCGCATTCGTTTGACACGTGGAATCCGAGGTGACGACAGCAAAGAATCAATAGAATATGGTATTTAATGTGGAGTTGAACTATCATCAATCCGAAGTGTAATGGAGAACCCGCCTTGCAAAGTCGAAGCCATAAAGCCGGATACTACATCATCATTGAAGGCAAGTTCGGGGGCTACTGAGGGAGTCCTGGACTAAGGGGTCCTCGGGTGGCCGGGCTATGTGACATGGGCCAGACTGATGGGCCGTGAAGATACAAGATAGAAGGCCTTCCCCCGTGTCCAGATGGGACTCTCCTTTGTGTGGATAGCAAGCTTGGCGGCCAGATGTTTAGTTTCCTTTCTTTGTAACCCGACTTTGTACGACCCTAGCCCCCTCCGGTGTCTATATAAACCAGAGGGCTAGTCCGTAGAGGCTAACACAAATCATACAGGCTAGACATCTAGGGTTTATCCATCATGATCTCGAGGTAGATCAACTCTTGTAAACCCTATACTCATCATAGTCAATCAAGCAGGAAACAAGGTATTACCTCCGTTAAGAGGGTCCGAACCTGGGTAAACATCGTGTCCCCCGTCTCCTGTTACCTACGATCCTCAGACGCATAGTTCGGGACCCCTACCCGAGATTAGCTGGTTTTGACACCGACAATGATCATCATATAGGCATCACGTCCAAGATTAGTAGACCGAATCCTTCCTGCATCTACTACTATTACTCCACACATCGACCGCTATCCAGCATGCATCTAGTGTATTAAGTTCATGGAGAAACAGAGTAATGCAATAAGAACGATGACATGATGTAGACAAGAACTATTTATGTAGAAATAGACCCCATCTTGTTATCCTTAATGGCAACGATACATACGTGTCGGTTCCCCTTCTGTCAGTGGGATCAAGCACCGTAAGATCGAACCCATCACAAAGCACCTCTTCCCATTGCAAGATAAATAGATCAAGTTTGCCAAACAAAACCCAAATATCAGAGAAGAAATACGAGGCTATATGCAATCATGCATAGAAGAGATCAAAGAAGACTCAAATAATTTTCATGGATAAAAAGATAGATCTAATCATAAACTCAAAGTTCATCAGATTCCAACAAACACACCGCAAAAAGAGTTACATCATATGGATCTCCAAGAGACCATTGTATTGAGAATCAAAAGAGAGAGAGAGAGAGAGAGAGAGGAAGCCATCTAGCTACTAACTACGAACCCGTAGGTCTACAAAGAACTACTCACGCATCATCGAAGAGGCACCAATGGACATGATGAACCCCTCCATGATGGTGTCTAGATTGGATCTGGTGGTTCTGGAACTTGCGGCAGCTGGAATTGATTTTCGTCGACTCCCCTAGGGTTTTTGTAATATTGGGGTATTTATAAAGCTAAGAGGCGGTTCGGGTGGCCACCGAGGTGGGCACAACCCACCAGGGCGCGCCTGTGCCTCCAGGCACGCCCTGGTGTCTTGTGCTCATCTCGGGCTCCCTCTTCGATACCTCTTTGGCCCACTGGATGTCTTCTGGTCCAAAAAATCCACAAAAAGTTTCGCTGCGTTTGGACTCCGTTTGATATTTATTTCGTGTGATGTAGAAAACATGTAGAAAATAGCAACTGGCACTGGGCACTATGTCAATAGGTTAGTACCAAAAAATGATATAAAATGACTATAAAATGATTGTGAAAGATCCAACAATGATAATATAACAGCATGGAACAATCAAAAATTATAGATACATTGGAGACGTATCACAAATCCTCAGGGAGCTTTATGCGGGAATGCATAACAGGCGTATTAGCACCTGGGACGGCGGCTATCGATGCCTATTTTGCAACTGAAACATTCATGATGCGCATCAAAGTGTTTTGGTGCATGCAAGAGGACGAGCCGTTGGCTCCTTCAGGCTGAAGTATTCTCGTAGGGTGGCGCACGCCGCGTATGCCGAGTACCTGGAGAAGCTTCAGGATCATGCCCGCAGATGATATGACATGTGGGATCGAACTATGTACACTTGAGTATGCTTAATGATGGTTGAACTATGTACTTATGGTTGAACTATGCTTGTGTACGCATATTATCCATGTCTGAGTATGTTTAATCTATGTTTACTTATGTCTAAATGTGGGATATGGATGCAATCAGTTCTGTTGATGGAGTCTACCTCTATCCTGGTTCATTGGTCCCCTTTGTATTTGTGTTAAATTTTGACCAAAGATTTAACTGACAAAATGCTAGTGGAGGTCAGCAAAAATTATATCGTTGGATGCGTATTTGAACATAGTGTTCAATGATATAATTTTTGGTGACATGCATAAACATTTTTTAGTTAAATCTTTGGTCAAAATTTGGCACAAATTACAAAGGGGACCAATAAACCAGGACGGAGGTAGTACGTCAATCACACACGGTTCCCAAAATTGGAACCGTGTGTAATGACTTTCATTTTCCCTATTACGTCAATCACACACGGTTGGCTCTAGAAAACCGTTGCCTCCGAAAATCTTTGTGGGACAGAAAACCCTCACCACCAATTCAAAAAAGCAAAGAAAACCCTCACCATCCCCACATCACAAAAACCCTCACCCGCCCGCCACCCCCTCCGGTGCCCATTCACACCTGCACAAGCTCGTCCGCGTCTATGCATGGCACCGCCTATCACCGCGGCAACCACTTAGCTCGATGCCTGTCGCCGCCGCCAGGCTGCCGGCAAACCCCACCGCATTTCGCCACTTTCGCTTGCCGCCGCCTATCGCCATCGACTTTCTCGACATTGCTCGCGGTCGACCCAGCTCCGCCCGGTTAGGGAATTTTTATTCGAGCTGATTTGAGGATTTTCTTTCATTCATAGAGTGTAAAGTGCACGGACACATCAGGACTTTGCGGCCTCGGCCAGACATCCATGGTGTTCCATCTCACCGTACCAGATGACTTGAGGATGCGCGCGGTACATTCAATCTCACCCTAAATCAGTTGGCATGACCTACTTTCCTGAACATATACTATATATTGTTGCATCTGGATAAAAGGTGCCACATGCAGCATATACATCAAAGGGGATTTTTTTCTCTTCTTTCTATATTAGGGACATTAATGATGTATTGTTCTTTTGATTACTCTCATATTTCCATGACATCATGGTTACCCTATGTGTTTAGTTATAGATTTTTGTCCTTTTATTTCAACTGTCATACAGTTCTTTCAATTTCACCCATATTTGCATATTACCATATTCTTTAACAATCCTACCATTTTCTATAGCGTGTTCCTTGCTATGCAACAGAATCTGTAGTACACAATCTTTCCCTTTACATAAATCAAGACTGCAGGGATGTCATACTGAACACAAACCATGGATTTACAATCGTTGCTTCTGTAAGACTTGATGAATGTGGTGACTCCTATTTTTTCAAGGGCCTTTGGACAGAAATTTCTAAGTTTTATGTACTGAAAGCTGGCACTAAAATTGCACTACACATAAAAGAGCCTGGTCATGAGATATATGCTAACTTCCCCGACGATATCATTCGTCCAGACTTTGTTCGAAGTAAGTCTTCTTTTCAAGTATCTGCATGTTGACTTACCCAGCAATATCAAAGGAATTGTGTAGTATTTAAGCAACCAATTGTTATTCCATTTTCTTACTCTATTCCTACCTACTAACTTCTAGTTACCAATACATTTTTCTATTGCCCTGTTTTAACTAAATATTCCCTGTACTCCCACTTCTATCAGAAAGCGCCGCTGATGAGGAGACTCTGGAGGTGGAGAACGGGGCTGCCAACAAGCGGAAGCGGGTCAAGCAAGAACCGCAAGTGACTCCAGCAGGCCTAGACTTCATTAGCAGCCTCCCCGGTGATATGTTGACAGTCATCATCTTCCTCCTCCCAATCAAATATGGGGCACGGACAATCGTCCTTTCCCGGCAGTGGCGCCCCCTATGGAACTCCACACCTCTTGACCTCATCGACATCCACGAGCTCTGCCATGGCAATCACAAAAGCTTGGATGCGTTCTTCCAGATCCTTGGCAGTCACCCTGGCCCAACCAGAGGCCTTAGCATGGGCAAGTTCCATTCCAATGCCAAGGACCGAGCCAAGCTTGACGATTGGTTCTGATCCCCCGCCCTAGATCAGCTCGAGGAGCTCACTTGTGATGATGGGCATATGCGCTCGCTGCCAACGTCTGCGCTCCACCTCGCGCCCACGTTGCGTGTCGCCAAGTTCAGGAACTGCCATCCCCCTTAATGACCCGCCCGCTCTTATTCTAGCATGACTGAAGAACCTCAAGCTCATTATCGTCTGCCTCCCAAACGGTGACATGGAGTGCCTGCTCCATGGCTGTACTACACTTGAGTACCTTCGTCTTCAGGCAATCAATGGGTTGAGTAGCTTCCACATCACTTCCATGACTCTCCGGCCATGATGTGTACCATGGTATGGTCATTGAGGACACCCTTCACTTGAGAGATTACTTGTAGTTGATCAAGAAGGCCCAACAAGAATCAATGTCATTTCTGTGCCAAAATTGACAGTGGTGGGCGACTCATCTGACAAATACTCTGAACTTGTTATTGGATCCACACCCGTTCAGGTACAACAGCCGCCTTCTACGTCACCTTCTAGAAATTAACATTATTTCTAATTTTCAAGATGTATGTTCGTCTGTCATCCAGAAAATGATACCGACAAACTTGACCCCAAAACTGTGCACAGTGAAGCTCTTGGCACTAGAATCTATCGGCCCCAACCTGGACAAAGTTGTCAGTTTCCTGAGATGCTTTCCGTGCCTGGAGAAGCTATATATTGAGGTGATGTTCCTTTCCTGTTAAATGTTAACCATAAGGGAGTTTAATTTGTGACACCTTTTTCCAAGTTTACAATGACAATGTACTATGATTTCTGAAGGATTTTTGGAGGATTTTAGTACATACATATTCCCCCCCATATTGGTTGCTTGATTCATATGGTTACAATCCATAAGCATTTCTCCTTTGGATTCATCTGTACTAATTTTCTTAGGGAACTTTTCATCCACTCCAACCTCTTGTGAAGAAGGCTATATTTTTCTAGATTGTAATCAAATGCCCATGATAGTCATGTCGGATCGAAGATGGCATTTTAGTGCATTTTACAAATCCTGCAAACCAAATAGGCCTGTAGTAGTGTTCAAAAATGCATGTAGGCACTAACACGTTTTCTTCTTTTGCAGATAATATTAGGCCCAGTGGTGGATAATGTGATACAATATAACAATCACATCGAATGCCTAGATCTGCATCTCTTAGAAATTACTTTTAACACCTACCGAGGGACCTTATCGGAGATTATATTCGCCAGGTTCTTTGTTGTCAGAGAAAGGGTGCTGAAGGTAATGAGGTTTGCCCTACATT
Source organism: Triticum aestivum (assembly GCF_018294505.1). Lineage (NCBI taxonomy): Eukaryota > Viridiplantae > Streptophyta > Magnoliopsida > Poales > Poaceae > Triticum > Triticum aestivum. The sequence continues at coordinate 228,887,018 of NC_057814.1, read as the reverse complement.
TATTCCGTAAAAATAAATGGTTTGTTGATCAGCGCCGGCTGCTGCGACAGAATGGAATATGCTCCGAAAATACTGAATTTCATTTTGGAACTTCAGATGAGAGAGTAATCGGAAGTCATCTTGTCAACCCCATACATGTCTTCTCAGTGGGTGACCCATTTGCAAAAATTATGAGGTTTCGAAACCAGCCTTACAAGTGGTAATATTAGTTTGAACCTCTCTTATATCCATGTTCAACGGATGAGCTGAATTTCATTTCTAATATCAGTTTGAACCTTGAGCCATATAACTCCGGAATTTGAACATTGTAATATTTCGAGCTTTTGTGGTACAATCGTTGAAATGGCATCGTATGAGACTCGTATATTGGTAGTACTATTTTGACCTTAATATGCAATGTACTTAGATTTTATTAACCATTCTCAAACGTGTTTACCTTGTCGATCTCATAGCACACGATCAGTACAGCTAACTCGACTGCGATCTTCAACATTATTGCACACAGTTGGTTTCTTCAACTGTGTGCCCTGTAGAGCGCATAATTAATTATCGCACTCGAGTGTCCATCATCACCCTTCTGTGTAACTTTGACTTCATCACCCACGGTTAAACTTATGACCAAAGTCATTCCACACACTTCATTTTTACAAAGCTTTTTATCAATAAACACCCATGATTTGTCCCTCTTCTAGCCGACGCGTGGCCAAACTAGTCGGGCGGGAAGCTTACGCGGTAGCGCGGGAACAGGCTCACGGACGATACATTTGGTGCCTCTTCGAGCCCACGCGTGGTCAAACAAACGCATGCGGTGCGGTGTTGTCAAGCATGCACTGGAATACTCCGCTATGAACGCGGTGACAAGACGTGACGATTACAGGCCGACCGGCCCCCATTTATTAGAGCGACCATTTAACCCTTGTGTCTCTTCAACCTTTCAATTGCGCCCCACCATTGCAATAAGCACACCCACCATGAAATGTTTTAGAGGGTATCCTGCACGGCTCTAATGGCGCTCCGAGCGGCTGCCGATGTTGAGCAACAGTTCACCATGCATGCCATGGTGGACACCCACAGAAGGTTCACGAAGATCTCAATGGTGTACACCAACAACCCGGTCCAGGTGGAGCACTCCATCCACATCATGGAGCTATTGCTTGCTGAGGAGAAGTACAAGGTGGTTGGGTTTGACCTTGATTACACCCGCGCTCGTGTCGGGTCTCGTCCTGATACGTCTCCAACGTATCTATAATTTTTTATTGTTCCATGCTATTATATTATCTATTTTGGATGTTTTATATGCATTAATATGCTATTTTATATTATTTTTGGAACTAACCTATTAACCTAGAGCCTAGTGCCAGTCCCAGTTTTTTCCCTACTTTTGAGTTTCACAGAAAAGGAATACCAAACGAAGTCCAAACGGAATAAAACCTTCGCGATGATTTTTCTTGGACCAAAAGACAACCAGTTGACTTGGAGATGAAGTCAGAAGAGCCACGAGGCGGCCACAAGGACGGAAGGTGGCCCCAGGGGGGTAGGGCGCGCCCCCACCCTTGTGGGCCCCTCGTGCACTCCCTGACCTAATTCTTGCGCTATATATTCCCATATATCCCCAAACAAACAGAGGCGTCCACGAAAACACTTTTCCACCGCCGCAACCTTCTGTACCCGTGAGATCCCATCTAGGGACCATTTCCGGCACCCTGCCGGAAAGGGGTTTCGATCACGGAGGGCTTCAACACAACTCTATTGCCTTTCCGATGAAGCATGAGTAGTTTACCACAAACCTATGGGTCCATGGCTAGTAGCTAGATGGCTTCTTCTCTCTCTTTGATTCTCAATACCACGTTCTCCTCGATGTAATACTTTTTTGCGGTGAGTTTGCCGAGATCAGATGAATTGTGGATTTATGATCAGCTTATCTATGAATATTATTTGAATCTTCTCTGAATTCTTTTACGCATGGTTTGATATCTTTGTAATTCTCTTCGAACTATCAGTTTGGTTTGGCCAACTAGATTGGTTTTTCTTGCAATAGGAGAAGTGCTTAGCTTTGGGTTCAATCTTGCGGTGTCCTTTCCCACTGATAGTAGGGGCAGCAAGGCACATATTGTATTGCTGCCATGGAGGACAAAAAGATGGGGTTTTCATCATATTGCTTGAGTTAATTCCTCTACATCATGTCATCTTACTTAATGCATTACTCTGTTCTTTATGAACTTAATACTCTAGATGCATGCTGGATAGCGGTCGATGTGTGGAGTAATAGTAGTAGATGCAGAATCATTTCAGTCTACTTGACACGGACGTGATGCGTACATTCATGATCATTGCCTTAGATATCGTCATAACTTTGAGCTTTTCTATCAATTGCTCGACAGTAATTTGTTCACCCACCGTAATATTTTGTATCTTGAGAGAAGCCTCTAGTGAAACCTATGGCCCCGGGTCTATTTTCCATCATATAAGTTTCCGATCTACTATTTTTGCAATCTTTTACTTTCCGATCTATAAACCAAAAATATTTACTTTATCGTTTATCTATCTCTATCAGATCTCACTTTGCAAGTAACCGTGAAGGGATTGACAACCCCTTTATCGCGCTGGGTGCAAGTTGTTTGACTGTTTGTGCAGGTATTCGGTGACTTATGCGTTGTCTCCTACTAGATTGATACCTTGGTTCTCAAACTGAGGGAAATACTTATCTCTACTTTGCTGCAACACCCTTTCCTCTTTAAGGGAAAAACCAACGCAAGCTGAAGAAGTAGTAGGAAGAATTTCTGGTGCCGTTGCCGGGGAGATTTACGCCAAGTCAAGTCAACATTTGTCTCCCGTCAACTTGCCAATTTCTGGCGCCGTTGCCGGGGAGATCTACGCCAAGTGAAGCCATACCATGTACCCATCATAAACTCTCATCTCTTGCATTACATTATTCGCCATTCTTCTCTCATTTTCCTCTCCCCTAGTTCTAAAACGATTTTTGAAAAGATTTGCCTTTTCTTCGCCCCTCTTTCGTTCATCTTTTCGTTTGCCTTTATGTCTTACTTGGCTCGTTTGCTTGTTTGGTAGGAATAATTGTGTATTTATTGAAAATCAGAAACCAAAGAGTTTATGGATCCTCATCCACTTTCTAATCTTTTTAAGAGATCCAATTATGATGAACTAATTGCTAGTGAGTTGTATGCACTAGATTATCTTTATGAAGTTTTGCTTGAAATTTCTGAATCTGAAAATTGTGATGAAGAAATTTATGAAGAGATTCACGATAGATCCTTGAATAAAAAGCATGATTGCAATGATGTTATTATAAATTCTATTGATGTCAATTGTGCTAATATTATGCCAAACCCTAAGCTTGGGGATGCTAATTTTGCTATGTCCATTACTTATTGCAATGATCATGATTGGGGTGATTCTTCTTATGATCTTGAAAATTTATTTAAGCCTCATGATGAATATGTTTGCAATAATATTGAAAGTGGGTTTGGAAGAGTGTCAACTTTAGGAAATAATTAACGCACTACTTTGGAGGATGACCAATCTTATGGATTTTTGATAAAAGTGGGTTTGGAGAAGTCATGACTTTATTTGATGATAATCCCCACTATTTTGGAAGAGTGTCAACTTTGCATGCATGTGGATCATGTAGATAAAATTTTATGATAACTATATTGTTGAATTTGATTATGATCCTACTTGTAATATTATGAGAGAGGAAAATATGGTTGTGGAAATCTTCATGTTACTAAATTACCTCTCGTTATGTTGAGTTTGCTACTGTCTCTTTCTTCTTCTTTGCATATGCTAGGATTTGCTTGCCTATAAGATGCCTATGCATAGGAAGTATGTTAGACTTCGATGTGTTTTTCGTGTGCTTTATGATGCTCTCTTTGTGCTTCAATTCTTGTCTTTCATGTGGGCATCATTAAAATTATCAATGCCTAGCTAAAAGCCTTTAAAGAAGAGCGCTCGTTGGGAGACAACCCAATATTTTGCCTTGCTGTTTTCCAATAAATAATTCATCTAGCCTCTGGTTAGGTGTGGTTTTGTGTTTTAATTAGTGTTTGTGCCAAGTAAGACCTTTGGGATAGTTTACAGTGATAGTTGATTTGATCTTGCTGAAAAACAGAAACTTCTGTGCCCAGTCCCAGAATTTTTTAAAATCACAGAAGCGTGATAAAATTCGGATTTTTTACACAAGATTGATATACAAAGTGCCCTTGTTGTCCTAATGTATCAGAATTTTTGGAGTTACAAAAGTATTCGAACTAGCCAGATTGCTACAAACTGTTCTGTTTTTGACAGATTCTGCTTCTATGTGTTGTTTGTGTATTTTGACGATTCTATGGGTAGTATCGGGGAGTATGAACCATGGATAAGTTGGAATAAAGTAGATATTACACCAACATAAATAAAGAATGAGTTCACAACAATACCAAAAGTGGTGATTTATTTTCTTATACTAACGGAGGTTATGAGATTTTCTGTTGAGTTTTGTGTTGTGAAGTTTTCAAGTTTTGGGTAATGATTTGATGGACTATGGAATAAGGAGTGGAAATACCCTAAGCTTGGGGATGCCCAAGGCACCCAAGGTAAATATTCAAGGAGAACTAAGAGCCTAAACTTGGGGATGCCCCGAAAGGCATCCCCTCTTTCGTCTTCGTCTATCGGTAACTTTACTTGAGGCTATATTTTTATTCACCACATGATATCTGTTTTGCTTGGAGTGTCTTGTATGATTTGAGTCTTTGCTTTTTAGTTTGCCACAATCATCCTTTCTGTACACACCTTTTGAGAGAGACACGCATGAATCGTGATTTATTAGAATACTCTATGTGCTTCACTTATATCTTTTGAGCTAGGCAATTTTGCTCTAGTGCTTCACTTATATCTTTTTAGAGCACGACGGTGGTTTTATTTTATAGAAATTGATTAACTCTCATGCTTCACTTATATTATTTTGAGAGTCTTTAAACAGCATGGCAATTTGCTTTGGTTATAAATTTAGTCCTAATATGATAGGCATCCAAGAGGGATATAATAAAAACTTTCATATAAAGTGCATTGAATACTATGAGAAGTTTGATTCCTTATGATTGTTTTGAGATATGAAGATAGTGATATTAAAGACATGCTAGTGAGTAGTTGTGAATTTGAGAAATACTTGTGTTAAAGTCTGTGATTCCCGTAGCATGCACCTATGGTGAATCGTTATGTGATGAAGTCGGAGCATGATTTATTTATTGATTGTCTTCCTTATGAGTGGCCGTCGGGGACGAGCGATGGTCTTTTCCTACCAATCTTTCCCCTTAGGAGCATGCGCGTAGTACTTCATTTTGATAACTAATAGAATTTTGCAATAAGTATATGAGTTCTTTATGACTAATGTTGAGTCCATGGATTATACACACTCTCACCCTTCCACCATTGCTAGCCTCTCTTGTGCCGCACAACTTTCGCCGGTACCATACACCACCATATACCTTCCCCAAAACAGCCACCAGACCTACCTATTATATATGGCATTTCCATAGCCATTCCGAGATATATTCCCATGAAACTTTCCACCGTTCTGTTTATTATAACACACATCATCATTGTCATATTGCTTTGCATGATCATGTAGTTGACATCGTATTTGTGGCAAAGCCACTGTTCATAATTCTTTCATACATGTCACTCTTGATTCATTTCACATCCCGGTACACCGCCGGAGGCATTCATGTAGTCATATTTTGGTCTAAGTATCGAGTTGTAATCCTTGAGTTGTAAGTAAATAAAAGTGTGATGATCTTCATTATGAGAGCATTGTCCCATGTGAGGAAAGGATAATGGAGACTATGATTCCCCCACAAGTCGGGATGAGACTCCAAACAAAAAAAAGGAGGCAAAAAAATGAGAGAAGGCGCAAATAAAAAAAAGAGAGAAAAGAGAGAAGGGGCAATGCTACTATCCTTTTACCACACTTGTGCTTCAAAGTAGCACCATGATCTTCACGATAGAGAATCTCCTTTCTCTTCACTTTCATATACTAGTGGGAATTTTTCATTATAAGAACTTGGCTTGTATATTCCAATGATGGGCTTCCTGAAATTGCCCTAGGTCTTTGTGAGCAAGCGAGTTGGATGCACACTCACTTAGTTTTCTTTTGAGCTTTCATAAACTTATAGCTCTAGTGCATCCGTTGCATGGCAATCCCTACTCACTCACATTGATATCTACCAATGGGCATCTCCATAGCCCGTTGATACGCCTAGTTGATGTGAGACTATCTCCTTCTTTTTGGTCTTCTCCACAACCACCTTCTATTCCACCCATAATGTTATGTCCATGGCTCACGCTCATGTATTGCGTGAAATTTGAAAAGGTTTGAGAACATCAAAAGTATGAAACAATTGCTTCGCTTGTCATCAGGGTTGTGCATGATTTAAATATTTTGTGTGATGAAGATGGAGCATAGCCAGAATATATAATTTTGTAGGGATAAGCTTTCTTTGGCCAAGTTATTTTGAGAAGACATAATTACCTTGTTAGTATGCTTGAAGTATTGTTGTTTTTATGTCAATATTGAACTTTTGTTTTGAATCATACAGATCTGAACATTCATGCCACAATAAAGAGAATTACATGGATTAATATGTTAGGTAGCATTCCACATAATTTTTTTGTTTTTATCATTTACCTACTCAAGGACGAGCGGGAATTAAGCTTGGGGATGCTTGATACGTCTCCAACGTATCTATAATTTTTTATTGCTCCATGCTATTATATTATCTGTTTTGGATGTTTTATATGCATTAATATGCTATTTTATATTATTTTTGGGACTAACCTATTAACATAGAGCCCAGTGCCAATTCCTGTTTTCCCCCATTTTTGAGTTTCGCAGAACAGGAATACCAAACGGAATAAAACCTTCGCGATGATTTTTCTTGGACCAAAAGACAACTAGGAGACTTGGAGATGAAGTCAGAAGAGTCACGAGGCGGCCACAAGGACAAAGGGCACGCCCAGGGGGGTAGGGCGCGCCCCCACCCTTGTGGGCCCCTCGTGCACTCCTTGACCTAATTCTTGCGCCTATATATTCCCATATATCCCGAAACCACCAGAGGCATCCACGAAAACACTTTTCCACCGCCGCAACTTTCTGTACCCGTGAGATCCCATCTAGGGATCTTTTATGGCACCCTGCCGGAAAGGGGATTCGATCACGGAGGGCTTCTACATCAACTATATTGCCCTTCTGATGAAGCGTGAGTAGTTTACCACCGACCTACGGGTCCATAGCTAGTAGCTAGATGGCTTCTTCTCTCTCTTCGATTCTCAATACCATGTTCTCCGTGATGTTCTTGGAGATCTATTCGATGTAATACTTTTTTGCGGTGTGTTTGCCGAGATCCGATGAATTGTGGATTTATGATCAGCTTATCTATGAATATCATTTGAATCTTCTCTGAATTCTTTTATGCATGATTTGATATCTTTGTAATTCTCTTTGAACTATTGGTCTGGTTTGGCCAACTAGATTGGTTTTCCTTGCAATAGGAGAAGTGCTTAGCTTTGGGTTCAATCTTGCGGTGTCCTTTCCCAATGACAGTAGGCGCGGCAAGGCACGTATTATATTGTTGCCATCGAGGATAAAAAGATGGGGTTTTCATCATATTGCTTGAGTTAATTCCTCTACATCATGTCATCTTACTTAATGCATTACTCCATTCTTTATGAACTTAATACTCTAGATGCATGCTGGATAGCGGTCGATGTGTGGAGTAATAATAGTAGATGCTGAATCGTTTCGGTCTACTTGACACGGACGTGATGCCTATATTCATGATCATTGCCTTAGATATCGTCCTAACTTTGCGCTTTTCTATCAATTGCTCGGCAGTAATTTCTTCACCCACCGTAATATTTTCTATCTTGAGAGAAGCCTCTAGTGAAACCTATGGCCCCCGGGTCTATTTCCATCATATAAGTTTTTGATCTACTATTTTGCAATATTTTACTTTCCGATCTATAAACCAAAAATATAAAAAATATTTACTTTATCATTTATCTATCTCTATCAGATCTCACTTTGCAAGTAACCGTGAAGGGATTGACAACCCCTTTATCGTGTTGGGTGCAAGTTGTCTGATTGTTTGTGTAGGTATTCGGTGACTTGTGCATTGTCTCCTACTGGATTGATACCTTGGTTCTCAAACTGAGGGAAATACTTATCTCTACTTTGCTGCATCACCCTTTCCTCTTCAAGGGAAAAACCAACACAAGCTCAAGAAGTAGCACGTCCCAAGGCCGCGGTCGCCTAGATGTGCGTGCGCAATCACGTCCTTGTCTACCACTACTACCTTGCCACAAGGCCTTGTGAGCGTTTCTCCAGGTTTGTCAATAGCCCCCACTACATGTTCGCTACGATGGACATGACCAACGATGTAAAGGTGCTCAAGAATTCGGGCATCGCCTACAAGAATCTTGTCAACATCCAGGGCCAATACAAGATCTAGGGCAGCAATGAGCATGAGAAGGACTCACTGGTTCACCTCGCGGAGGCCAGCAACGATCCCTACTACAGAGCCATGAAGGATTCCTAGAACAAGGACAAGCGTGCCTGGTAGTCGGTCTGGATGGAGAAACTCGACAAAGCTCATGTTGTGTACGCGGCCAAGGAGGCGTACATGAGCTACGAGATGTACAGGCGGATCGTTAACATGAGGAAGTGCCTCCTTCCCCAAAACAGCCAGGGATCTAGCCAGAAGCAGAGCAATGGCAAGCGTCATCGCAACAAGAAGTAGATGATTAGATCCTCGTTTCTCCTAGTTTAGTATGCATGTAATTGCTTACTTTGGTGTGTGTAAATGTTATGTGTGTAGTTACTTGTGTAATTGTATGCTTAATTTGGTTATGCAATGCTGTCTATTTAAGTATATATGTTGATGCTCTGTAGACATAGCATAGATGTTGTGCAGACAGAGCAAATCACATCGCACACGGACTAAACAATGGAACCCGTCGGTGATGATTCCATCAATCACTGACAATTGTATACCAACAATCGTTTGCTCACAACACACATAGCTTGTTAACAGGAATCGTCTGTGTTGTTATCGGTCTTCCCACACATTTCCAATTACAGACCTGTTTGCCGCATATCACACACATCTTGTTAAGTTGAACCATTTCAGTTCTCTTGGCTCAACGCAAACAGTTCACTTGAGTGAACTGTATGCCGTATATCGCACAAACCTTCACCTGGCTGACCATTTATTTTGTGCTGCCTAATCACAAACAGTTCATTCGAGTGAACTGTATGCCGTATATCGCACACACCTTCATCTGGCTGCCCGTTTCTATTCTTCTGCCTCATCACAAACAGTTTATTGGATTGAACTGTATGCCCAGCATCGCACACGCAACAAAAATCTGAACCGTGTTTGATGTATCTGCCATCGCAAATGTTTTGCATCTTTTTTGACGGATTTTTTACATCATTGTTTGCGGTTAATGCATCACACACAGTTTCGTCAAAGGGTCTCTAATAGTAGTGTCGCGTTAGCAGCATTCTGCAGTAGTGCCTTGTAACATCCCAAATTTTAAATTTGGATTGTTATACATAGGTCATTCATGCATATCATATTTTATTGCATTTCGTTTTGCGATCCTCGAAATTCTAAGCAACTCAAGGACCTACGAAGAGAGTTGGGGATTTCACGTTTTTCATATTTGAATTTTATGAAATATCGAAACAAGGATCACTTTGATTCTTATTATTTTTTCTCTCCGAAAATATTTCATATTAAAATATATGAGAGGAGATAATATGACTTCTCCAAAATAAATGAAATATTGGAGGAATTTTTTAAAAAATCAAATAAGAATTTTTATTTGGATTTTATTGCAATTGTATTTGAATTAGGAAAAATATGAATTTTTTAAAATTGCATTAGAGGCCCAAATAAATGTTCACTTTGTCCGCAATATTATTAGAGGACCGTAAAAATTTATTTCAGGATTTTTGGAGTCTGTTTAGTATTTCCTTTAATTGTTTTTCTGCGTGAGGATTTATTTAAAAAAAAGTAACTGACTTACCGGGCCATGTCCGACCTGGACACTTAGCCCGACCGGCTTTATAAGCCGGGAGGCCCGAGCGCCCTAGCCCACCACAACCCCGCCTAACCCTAGCGCCCCGCCGCCCGCGCCCGATCCGCGCTGCGCCGCCGCCGCCGGTTTTCGCGAGAAAACCGTTCGGTTTTTTTGAAACCCTAGTTCGTTTATTTGTTAGATCGGTTTTGTTTCGGTTTTTCTCGGTTCGGTTAAATAACGGACGTTCATCTGTACGTTTGTTTTAATGAATGCTGTTCGTCCGTTAGCCACAGACAGCAAACGTTCGTTCGTTAGCTTGTTCGTCGGTTTTTCTTTTTCCAGGGTTTTCCGCGATTATTTTCGAACGTGATTTCTGCCCTAATCTTCGTTCTAGTATAACTTTTCGCTCGTTTATCCAAATCAGGTGAAACAAGCGTCTAGATCTTCGTCTCGAAGCCCTCTTTCTGTTTAATGAACTTGAACAAGATTTTGGTACAGTAAAATTTGACTTTAGTCCATATTAGTAAACGGATCTTGTTTCTTTCGTAGTTTGAGTTTCGTTGCTCCGTTTGATTTGATTCTTTTTGCAAATCCAATCTCTTTAGTTGAGTTTTTAGTTTCGATCTTCTTATTTGAGTTTTACCTGTGCATCTTCGTTTGAGTGCTTATGTATGCAATTGTTTTTTGCGATAGAATTCCCGGAGTGCGAAGCGTGCTACTACGAGTCACTAGGTTTTGCGGATCGTCAGCAAGGCAAGTAACACATTGATCATACTCTTTTCATACCTAGTTTTTGTGCATTAGTATCAATCCTCAAACATTGCATGATTAGGATTAGATTAACTTGTGGGTATTGGGAAGTAGATGATGAGATAGAACCTATTGCCCTGTTTATTATCAAACCCTTGGGAGTTACTTCTACGTTATGCTTATATTGCTATGCTATGCTCGTAGACGTGGATTGGGTTTGAGTGTATCCATGACAGATGTGAGATTGTTAATTAATGGTTCAACTTAAGGTGGCAACTTTAATACACATCTGGTTGGATTGTTGGCTTGGGCACCTGGAGAATCCAGTGTTGTCCTAAGATATCCCGGAGTACCCGTGTGATCATCCTACGGCCCGCCACCCAGGCTCAAAGGGATCATAAGATTATTCATGCTAGAAACTTCCATGTGCAGCCACAAGCTATTATGGGCTCTAGCATAGTTGAATATGTTGCATGACCTCTTTTAGTGGTGGGCTAGCAGATGTAGGGGAAAGTAGGTGTAACTGTCCACCCAGAGTAAAGAGTTAGTGCTTCTGAAAGACTGTGTCTCGGTCATCCGTTTCTCAAACACCATGTAGTGCGAGAAATCCAACGGAGGAGATTGAGTCTTGTGGGGAAAAGTGCGCAAACCTCTGCAGAGTGTACAAACTAATCATGGTTAGCCATGTCCCCGGTTATGGACATCTTGAGTATCTAGTTCTTGGATTATCATATGGATCTCATCACTCTAATTTATTTTTGTTGGGTTGATAATTATTTTAATTGGGATTGAGTTGGAGGAACCTTCTCAATGATGTTTCAACTACCATGATAGTTAAATAAAATATATTCCTTTGTTGTAGGAAAAAAATTGGCTTTTCGCAAAACAATATAACCACAGAGCCTCCACCAGCCATATATGCATGTAGTGATAGCATTTATTCTGTTAATTGCTCTATTGTGTTACTATGCCAGCATATTCCATGTGCTGACCCGTTTTCGGGCTGCAACGTATTATGTTGCAGACTTTTCAGACGAAGAGTAAGGTTCGCTAGGCCGTTGTCGTGCACTCAGCTATGCCGTTGGAGTTGATGGACTCACTTTATCTTCCAAGCCTTCCGCTGTTATCTTATTTAGATGGCCTTAAGACACTCGATGTAATAAGTGTGTGATTGCTACTCTGTTATAAATCCTCCGAGTACTGTGTGTGTCAGCATTACCGATCCAGGGATGGCACTTAAGCACAGAGACTTGACTGTCTGAGGTCGGGTCGCTACAAGATGGTATCAGTGCACACGCTGAATGTAGGACACGACCACTAAGATGAGCCATAGGTCACTCTTCTCTACTCATTTCTGACTCCTTTCCATTTTCTACTCCTTAGGATGGCGGACTCAAGGAACAAGTTTGCACAACCGGATGAAGACACACCCTTTGGACGACAATTGAAGGAAGTCACTGGGAACCTGAACATAGGAATATGAAGCTTCACCGGGACCTACACCGCCACTTTACCAGAAGAGGAGCGTTGGATGATTCGAGTTCAAGTTCCAGGAAGGACATTCACGCCAGTCACTGAGCCCATAGAGTTTTCCTTTGATGCACCAACCTGGAGTCTAGGCAAGAGCATGGCAGCCCACATTGCTATGGGACGTATTGGAGAAGTCTACAAACAGGAGCTGAAGGACACTATCTACCAGATATGTGGGCGCCGAGATGAGCAATGGGAGATGATCAGCACCAGGAAGGACAGGTCCATTGCAGCTTTCATCCAGGAGTTAAACTAGCACATTCGACGCCAGGAGAACCAGATGTGCGCTAGCATGATAGATTTGAAGAAGGCAATGACCAGGAACATGGAGCTAGAAGAGGAACTCAAGTCTACACGCGACGGATACGAGGAGGAAATCGCAATTACTATTGGAGAAGAATGACGACCTGATAAAGAAGCTCGGAATATTCATGGGAGATCCCGCGCCAGGAGGAGATGACGATCAATCCAAAGACATTCGTTCTGAAGATTACATCATCATCGACGACACCGACTCCGACCCCGACAACAGTGATGATGACTATGAAGACGAAGCTGGAGCGGATATCATGGAGTCTTCCACCGATCAAAATTTCTAGTAGACCACCATATGATCAAGTAGTATTCCCCCATGTATATAGTAGTAGTCCGAGCACTGTAACGATAGTTAGATCGATTGTATACCCTTGCTTGATTGATTGAGTGATATGATATGATTGTGTTTGTCTCATGTGCATATGGGTAGTGCTTTCTCACTAGACCTCATTCTATTCTAATCTCTTCCCTCTAAACCCATCAGATGCCTCCGAGATGTGATACCAGATTTGTCTTCCCACCGGAGCTCACTCAGTTGATCCAACAGTAGAACGCTTTGATGTAGCTGTTAGTTCAGAACCAAGGCAACAACAACAACAACCCACCGCCACCACCTCCAGTTGAAAACTTAGCCCGTTTTCTGAGGTTGCAGCCACCGGTGTTTTCCAGTAGCACCGAGCCAATAGTTGCTGATGACTGGCTACACAGGATTGGAAGGGAGTTGACCACCACAGGTTGCACAGATGCTGAGAAGGTGCGTTTTGCCGCACATCAATTGGATGGACCAGCAGCCTCATGGTGGGAGAATTATACAGCCACATTCCCTATAGCCAATGTCACTTGGGAGCAGTTTCAGCAAGCATTCCGCACAGCCCATGTCTCAACTGGAGCTATGAGCATGAAGAAGCGTGAGTTTTGCAACTTACGCCAAGGGAACCGTACAGTGGGGCAGTACGTGGATGAGTTTAGCAAGTTATCTCGCTATGCCCCAGATGATGTGGCCACAGATGCCGCGAAGCAGGAGAAGTTTATGGGAGGGCTGAACGATGAGATGAGTATGCAGTTGATGGTGGCAACATTTAACAACTACCAGGAGTTGGTAGATAAAGCTCTCATGATTGAAGGGAAGCAGCAGCAGATTGAGAGCTGCAAGAGGAAGTATGGACAAGGGACGTACAATTCAGGAGCTCAGCAGAAGCCTCGCTTTACCCCGAACTCGGGAGGATACATCCATAACCATGGAGGCCACACTCACAGTGGAGGAAGTTCTCATAATCATAATGGCCCCAAGAATGGGAATGGGAATGGAGCAAGCAGCAATCAGAACCGCTCCAATCCAGCCACACCCGCCAAGAAGGACCTAACTCACATTACTTGTTTCAAGTGCGGGAAGACTGGACACTATGCCACTGAGTGCCCTGAGGCAAAGAATGGGAATGGTAATGGAAGCTCTGGGAAGAAGCCCAACCCTTTCAATAGGGGACAAGTGAACCACGTAAACGTGGAGGAGGTTGAAGAACAGCCAGATGCAGCTATCGGTAAGTTTTTGCTTAAGTCATTTACAGCAATCGTTCTTTTTGATACTGGTGCATCGCATTCATACATATCAAGGGGATTTGTGGATAAGTATAAGTTGCCCACTAAAGTTCTTAGGACACCTATGCTAGTAACCTCACCCGGAGCTGAGTATATGGCAAGCAGTGGATGTTTTCAGTTGCCATTAACCATAGGTAGTCATGTTTTCCCCTCCGACTTGATAATTCTGGAGTCGCAAGGATTGGATGTGATACTAGGAATGGATTGGCGCCAGTAAGTCAATTCTGCTTACCACCCCCGAGGGAAAAAGGATCAAGTATGTATCCAGGCATGCGCCAAGGAGAACCCAAGTAAATTCCCACTCATGAGTTGTTCAGGAGGAAGTGCCTATTGTGAAGGATTACCCGGATGTGTTTCCAGAGGAACTACCAGGCATGCCGCCAGATCGGGACATCGAGTTTTTGATAGAGTTGTTGCCAGGCACCGAGCCTATATCGAAGAGACCATACCGGATGCCCGCAAATGATCTGGAAGAGATCAAGAAGCAGATTAAGGAGTTATTGGAGAAAGGTTACATCCAACGAAGTTCATCACCATGGGGAGCCCCAGTGCTCTTGGTTGAGAAGAAGGATGGATCATTGAGAATGGTTGTTGATTATCGTGCGCTGAATGAAGTGACGATCAAGAACATGTACCCATTGCCGATGATCAGTGATCTGTTTGACCAGCTGCAAGGAGCTAAAGTGTTTTCGAAGATCAATCTGCGATCAGGATACTACCACTTGAAGATTCGAGAAAAAGATATACCTAAGACAACTTTCACCACAAGGTACGGGCTTTATGAGTATACGGTTATGTCATTTGGATTGACTAATGCCCCTGCCTATTTCATGAGTATGATGAATAAAGTATTCATGGAGTTCTTGGATAAGTTTGTTGTGGTGTTCATTGATGATATCTTGGTATACTCAAAGAATGAAGAGGAGCACAAGGAGCATTTGCGTTTAGTTCTCGAGAAGCTCAGGGAGCATCAGTTATATGCCAAGTTCAGCAAGTGTGAATTTTGGCTGAAGGAAGTTGGATTCCTTGGACATGTTATATCAGGAGAAGGTATAGCAGTAGATCCCACCAAGGTTAAGTCAGTCACCGATTGGCTATCACCCACCACAGTTGGAGAAATCTGCAGTTTTCTTGGACTCGCAGGATATTATCGGAGATTTATCGAGAATTTCTCTAAAATTGCGAAGCCCATGACGGAGCTGTTGAAGAAGGACACTAAGTTCAAATGGACAGAAGAATGTGAGGCCAGTTTCCAGGAGTTGAAGAAACGACTGACT
Source organism: Triticum aestivum (assembly GCF_018294505.1). Taxonomy (NCBI): domain Eukaryota; kingdom Viridiplantae; phylum Streptophyta; class Magnoliopsida; order Poales; family Poaceae; genus Triticum; species Triticum aestivum. The sequence goes on along the minus strand of NC_057814.1, from coordinate 228,871,470 downwards.
ACAGCCCCAGTGCTGATTCTGCCGGATATACGCAAGGATTTCCAAGTGTATTGCATTGCCTCTGGCTTAGGATTTGGAGGAGTGCTTATGCAGGACGGAAGAGTTGTTTCATATGCCTCACGTCAACTTCGACCGCATGAGTCAAATTATGCCACTCATGATTTGGAGTTAGCAGCCGTAGTGCATGCTCTCAAGACTTGGAGACACTTTCTTATTGGAAACGTTGTGATGTGTACACGGATCATAAGAGTTTGAAGTACATATTCACCCAGAAGGAGCTGAACCTCAGGCAGAGGAGATGGCTGGAGCTTATAAAGGATTATGACATGAAGCTGCACTATCATCCAGGCAAGGCCAATGTCGTAGCAGACGCTTTGAGCCGGAAGAGTTATGTCAATACTCTCCTAACGGGAGAGTTGCCAAAGGAGTTAGCCAAGGATCTCAGGGAACTTTGTTTGGAGATTGTTCCTAGAGGTTTTGTTGCAGTGATGGAAGTTCAGTCTACATTGTTGGGAAAGATTCGTGAAGCTCAGAAGGAGGACAAGGAAATTGCCGAGATAAAGGAGAGAATGAGCAAAGGAAAGGCCAAAGGATTTCGTGAGGATGAGCACGACACCTTGTGGTTCGAGGACCGTGTTTATGTGCCCAATAATGCAGAAATCAAGAAGTTGATACTACAGGAAGCTCATGACTCGCCATAATCGATACACCCCGGGAACACCAAGATTTATTTGGATTTGAAGGAGCGTTTCTGGTGGACTGGTATGAAGAAGGATATTGCTGAGTATGTAGCCGTATGTGATTTATGTCAGAGAGTGAAGGCAGAACATCAGAAGCCAGCAGGATTACTGCAGCCTATGCCTATAGCCGAATGGAAGTGGGATAAGCTTTGCATGGATTTTATCACCGGATTACCCAGGACCCGATCGGGATATGATTCTATCTGGGTAGTAGTGGATCGCTTGACCAAAGTAGCTCACTTTATCCTAGTGAAGATCACCTATACAAGTGCAAATTGTCCAAGATATACATGACCAGGATCGTATGTCTGCATGGAGTTTCGAGGACCATCGTATCAGATAGAGGAACACAGTTTACTTCAAAGTTTTGGCACCAGCTGCACCAGACTTTAGGAACCAGACTAGAGTTCAATACAACTTTTCATCCACAGACAGATGGACAAACTGAGAGAGTCAATCAGATTATGGAAGACATGTTGAGAGCTTGTGCGCTAGACTATGGATCTAGTTGGGATGATAACTTGCCATACGCGGAGTTTTCATACAACAATAGCTACCAGGCCAGTTTGAAGATGGCACCGTTCGAAGCCCTGTATGGAAGAAGGTGCAGAACACCGTTGATGTGGGATGAAGTTGGAGACCGTCAGTTGTTTGGACCAGATTTGATCAAAGAGTCAGAAAAGAAGGTTAAGCTGATTCGGGATAGACTGAAGGTAGCGCAGTCCGGGCAGAAGAGTTATGTAGATTCAAAACGCAAGGAGGTAGTCTATGAAATCGGAGACCGAGCATATCTTCGTGTGTCACCTCTGCGAGGAGTTATACGTTTTGGAGTTAAGGGAAAGTTAGCCCCAAGATTTGTAGGACCATACCGAGTTTTCGAACGTATGGGAGAAGTGGCCTACAAGTTGGAGTTACCCGAAGGACTGTCAGGAGTTCATGATGTTTTCCATGTTTCCCAACTGAAGAAGTGTCATGCTGAGAGATACAGTGCCCCTGGAAGCAACTCAGTTGGACAGTGATTTGACCTATGAGGAGAAACCTGTCAAGATTCTCGAGTTTGCCAGCCGGGTTACACGCAGCAAGATTATCAAGTTTTGTAAAGTTCAGTGGAGCCACCATACTGAGGATGAAGCCACCTGGGAACGAGAGCATGATCTACGGAAGGACCTCCCACACCTATTTTCTAGCCAACCCTAATCTCGAGGGCGAGATTCATCTTAAGGGGGGTAGGTTTGTAACATCCCAAATTTTCAATTTGGAATGTTATACATATGTCATTCATCCATATCATATTTTATTGCATTTCGTTTTGCGATCCCTGAAATTCTAAGCAACTCAAGGACCTACGGAGAGAGTTGGGGATTTCACGTTTTTCATATTTGAATTTTATCAAATATCAAAACAAGGATCACTTTGATTCTTCTTATTTTTTCTCTCCGAAAATATTTCATATTAAAATATATGAGAGGAGATAATACGACTTCTCCAAAATAAATGAAATATTGGAGGAAAATTAAAAAAATCAAATAAGAATTTTTATTTGGATTTTATTGCAATTGTATTTGAATTAGGAAAAATATGCATTTTTCAAAATTGCATTAGAGGCCCAAATAAATGTTCACTTTGTCCGCAACATTATTAGAGGGCCGTGAAAATTTATTTCAGGATTTTTGGAGTCTGTTTAGTATTTCTTTTAATTGTTTTTCTGCGTCAGGATTTATTAAAAAAAGTAACCGACTTACTGGGCCGTGTCCGACCTGGACACTTAGCCCGGCTGGCTTTATAAGCTGGGAGGCCCGAGCGCCCCAGCCCACCCCAGCCCCGCCTAACCCTAGTGTCGCCGCCACCCGCACCCGATCCACGCCGCGCCGCCGCCGCCGCTTCGCCGCGCCGCCTTGCTGCCGCCGGCCGCCGCCCCACCGTTCGCTGTCGCCGGAGGTATAAGCCGCCGCCGCTGCCGGTTTCGTGAGAAAACAGTTCGGTTTTTTTCAAAACCCTAGTTCGTTTATTTGTTAGATCGGTTTTAACGAACGCTGTTCGTCCGTTAGCCGCAAACAGCGAACGTTTGTTCGTTAGCCTGTTCGTCAGTTTTTCTTTTTCCAGGGTTTTCCGCGATTATTTTCGATCGCGATTTCTGCCCTAATCTTCGTTCTAGTATAACTTTTCGCTCGTTTATCCAAATCAGGTGAAACAAGCGTCTAGATCTTCGTCTCGAAGCCCTCTTTCTGTTTAATGAACTTGAACAAGATTTTGGTACTGTAAAATTTGACTTTAGTCCAGATTAGTAAACGGATCTTGTTTCTTTCGTAGTTTGAGTTTCGTTGCTCCGTTTGATTTGATTGTTTTCGCAAATCCAATCTCTTTAGTTGAGTTTTCAGTTTCGATCTTCTTATTTGAGTTTTACCTGTGCATCTTCGCTTGAGTGCTTATGTATGCAATTGTTTGTTTGCGATAGAATTCCCGGAGTGCGAAGCGTGCTACTACGAGTCACTAGGTTTTGCGGATCGTCAGCAAGGCAAGTAACACATTGATCATACTCTTTTCATACCCAGTTTTTATGCATTAGTATCAATCCTCAAACATTGCATGATTAGGATGTGATTAACTTGTGGGTATTGGGAAGTAGATGATGAGATAGAACCTATTGCCCTGTTTATTATCAAACCCTTGGGAGTTACTTCTACGTTATGCTTATATTGCTATGCTATGCTCGTAGACGTGGATTGGGTTTGAGTGTATCCATGACAGATGTGAGATTGTTATTTAATGGTTCAACTTAAGGTGGCAACTTTAATACACATCTGGGTGGATTGTTGGTTTGGGCACCTGGAGAATCCAGTGTTGTCCTAGGATATCCCGGAGTACCCATGTGATCATCCTACGGTCCGCCACCCAGGCTCAAAGGGATCATAAGATTATTCATGCTAGAAACTTCCGTGTGCAGCCACAAGCTATTATGGGCTCTAGCATAGTTGAATATGTTGCATGACCTCTTTCAGTGGTGGGCTAGAAGATGTAGGGGAAAGTAGGTGTAACTGTCCACCCAGGGTAAAGATTTAGTGCTTCTGAAAGACTGTGTCTCGGTCATCCGTTTCTCAAACACCATGTAGTGCGAGAAATCCAACGGAGGAGATTGAGTCTTGTGGGGAAAAGTGCGCAAACCTATGCAGAGTGTACAAACTAATCATGGTTAGCCGTGTCCCCGGTTATGGACATCTTGAGTATCTGGTTCTTGGATTATCATATGGATCTCATCACTCTAATTTATTTTTGTTGTGTTGATAATTACTTTTAATTGGGATTGAGTTGGAGGAACCTTCTCAATGATGTTTCAACTACCATGATAGTTAAATAAAATATATTCCTTTATTGTAGGAAAAAATTGGTTTTTCGCAAAACAATATAATCATAGAGCCTCCACCAGCCATATATGCATGTTGTGATAGCATTTATTCTGTTAATTGCTCTATTGTGTTACTATGACAGCATATTCCATGTGCTGACCCGTTTTCGGGCAGCAACGTATCATGTGTAAGGTTCGCTAGGCCGTTGTCGTGCACTCAGCTATGCCGTTGGAGTTGATGGACTCACTTTATCTTCCAAGCCTTCCGCTGTTATCTTATTTAGATGGCCTTAAGCCATATTTATTGTAATAAGTTCTCTTTTGAGACACTCGATGTAATAAGTGTGTGATTGCTACTCTGTTATAAATCCTTCGAGTACTGTGTGTGTCAGCATTACCGATCCAGGGATGACACTTAAGCACAGAGACTTGACCATCTGAGGTCGGGTCGCTACATGCCTGGTGGGTTGTGCCCACCTCGGTGGCCTCCCGCACCGCCTCTTCACCCTGTAAATACCCCAATATTCCAAAAACCCTAGGGGAGTCGACAAAACACAATTCCAGCCACCGCAAGTTCCAAAACCACGAGATCCAATCTAGACACCATCACGGAGGGGTTCATCATCCTCATTGGTGCCTCTCCGATGATGCATGAGTAGTTCATTGTAGACCTACGGGCCCGTAGGCAGTAGCTAGATGGATTCTTCTCTCCTTTTGATTCTCAATACAATGGTCTCTTGGAGATCTATTTGATGTAACTCTTTTTGCGGTGTGTTTGTTGGGATCCGTTGAACTTTGTCTTTATGATCAGATCTATATCCATGAAAGTTATTTGAGTTCTTTGATCTCTTTTATGCATGATTACATAGCTTGGTATTTCTTCTTCGAATATTTGGTTTAGTTAGGCCAACTAGATCAATTTTTCTTGTGATGGGAAGAGGTGCTTTGTGATGGGTTCGATCGTGCGGTGTTCTTTCCCAGTGATATAAGGGGCAGCAAGACACGCATGTATGGTTGCTATTAAGGATAACAAGATGGGGGCTACTCCTACATGAATATATCTCGTCTACATCATGTCATCGTTCTTATTGCATTACTCTGTTTCTCCATGAACTTAATACACTAGATGCATGCTGGATAGCGGTCGATGTGAGGAGTAATAGTAGTAGATGCAGGCAGGAGTCGGTCTACTAAGCTTGGACGTGATGCCTATATAATGATCATTGCCTGGATATCGTCATGATTATTTGAAGTTCTATCAATTGCCCAACAGTAATTTGTTTACCCACCGTGTGCTATTTCTTGAGAGAAGCCACTAGTGAAATCTACGGGCCCCGGGTCTATTCTTCATCATATTTGCTTTCTGATCTATTATTTGCCACTTTTATTTTCAGATCTATTATTCCAAAAACCCAAAAATACCTTGATGCAATTTTTATTTGCATATTTTGTTTCACTTTATTGAGACTATTTATCCAATCTATCACAATTTTATCCCGTCAACTTGACAATTTCCTACGCCGTCACCCGTAAGAGGGATTGACAACCCCTCATAAGCGTCGGGTTGCCAGTATTTGTTCTTTGTGCGCAGGTACCGTTTACATAGTGTTGCTTGGTTCTCCTAGTGGATTGACACCTTGGTTTCATAACTAAGGGAAATACCTACCATAGCTGTGCTACATCATCCCTTCCTCTTTGGGGAAATACCGACGTAGTTGAAGCGACATAAACTCCCCCTAGATTTTATAGACGAGCAAAACTTGCATCAATAATATAAGAACAATAAAGTATGATGCACTGAAAAGCATGTGAGCATAAAGATAGTGCACAAGATGAGCATGATATCTCACAAGCTAACATAATACTAGACATATAGGATAATAAGGGTAGCATATGTCTCACACCATATGACTCGGTATCCAGGTCTCACAAATACAAACCAAGGCAATACGATAAAAGAGTTCACGAGAGAGAAAACCAAATCAAATAAGACACACTCGTGACCCAGCAAATCCCTAAATTCTCTGTCCCTTTGGCATCGAGACACCAAAAGGGTAAAGAGCACCGCTAAGACACAGATGGTAGATGGTAGCAACACTCCACGACATCAATCTCCAATCGTGCTCCTCCTCCTCAGACTCCTCAGCAGCATGTGATGGATCTTCATCTTCCTTTTGCTGAATCAGACCACTTGTAGTTTTGAGATATCCAAGCCTTCTCATCTGTGATCTTGTCCTCAGAGCCACTAGAGACTTCAAGGCCAACCTTTCTCATAATGGCCTTGTCACGACTGCGGGACTTCTTAGTAGCTACATTTGCCTTGTACTGACCCTTGGCCTGAAAACAAAACAGCTTCTTCATCTTCTGACTGAGCTTTTTAGCCCAAGATGGCTCCTCAGTTGATGGCTCAAAGTCCGGCCCATCATCGTCATCATCGTTCTCAAACCCAATGAACTCAGTCTCTGGAGGCACCAGCGCAGAAGAACCCCACTTCTCCTTCTGTCTCAGCTGAACGACATCATGGGAGACCAACTCCCCAGTGAGAAGAGCCTCTGTAGGATATGCCGCATTCCAAGTGTTCCCAATGAGCTGCATCAAGTAAGGCCCGTAGATGGGGCACTTACGCTCCATCACCGCAGAGTGAAGCTTAGACCACATAACATCAGAAACATCCAACACCTCTTGAGAGCCCTTCTCCTTCTGGCAGAATAGAAGAAGGTCCACAAGATAAGAGTGCACCATATCCAAGTTCCCAATGCGAGGGAACAAAGAGCGCCGGAAGATCCGATGCATGATATCAAGAAAGGGCCACAACTTGTAGGATTCATTCCTAGTGTTGGAGACCTTTCGTGTGGAGAAGGGCCAAAGAGCTGACTTGTGGGTAGCAGTAACCTCCTTGTGAGGACGTAACCCAATTGGGTTTTGGGCCCCCCTGATCAGTGTAAGACAAACTCTCCATGAAGTCCATCCATTGAGCCGACAGACGCCTTCCATTGATCATCCAAGTGAGTTTCCTTGCCTCACCATGCCCAAAGTGCACCATGGCATAAAACTGAGCCACAAGCTCTGGATCAAAGTCCTTGTTGAAGGTGATAATCCGCTTGTTATCCATCTCTTCACACCTCTGCAAAGCCTCTCCAAAATATTCTGGGTCTCTCTCCATGTGGGTGAGATCAATCGACTTGACTTTCACAAATAAGTTCGTCTTGCCTTTCTGAACATCATGATAGATCGACTCCTGCGACTTGTTCCAAAACCGGCGATTGACAAGAGATGGATCTTGAGGCACGCGGTAAGGATTGCGCTTACGAGCGAGACAAAACTCCTTTGCTGACGCTTCATTTGCTGTCTTGGTTCCCTTGTTCTTTGATGCCATCACCTTAACCCTCTTCCTAGGCTGCTCACTGGGTTCACTTTTTGGCACATCCGCGGAACGATAGCGCTTGGAGCCACCTGAACGAGTTGGATTCTTGGGACGAGCCTGATCCCCGGAGGTACCACCACCTAAAGAACAGAAGACCACACGAGGGAAAAGCACGTGTAAACATATTGCATAAGCCAAAAAGATAAACAAGATTGAAGGTTGAACAGAGAAAACTTGAAATTGTTACCTCCAGGCGGTAGTACCACGTCGCACAGCGGAAGTACTGCCCATAAGTGATAGCACCACTCCAGGGAGCAGTAGTACCGCTTGAGGCGGAAGTCAGCGGGCTGACAACTGCCGCGATGAGATCCGGCACTACTGGAGGTGCCAAACTCAAATTTTCGCGGGTAAATCTTCAATCCACCTACTCTATCAGTCTTCCACGTCCTACTCATGCCCTGATTTGACCAAAAATTGATGAACGCAATGATACGTCTCCAACGTACCTATAATTTTTTATTGTTCCATGCTATTATATTATCTATTTTGGATGTTCTACCTGCATTAATATGCTATTTATATTATTTTTGGGACTAACCTATTAACCTAGAGCCCAGTGCCAGTTTCTGTTTTCCCTTGTTTTTGAGTTTCACAGAAAACGAATATCAAATGGAATAAAACCTTCACGATGATTTTTCTTAGACCAGAAGACATCCAGGATGAAGTTAGAGGAGCCATAAGGCGGACACAAGGGTGGAGGGCGCGCCTAGGGGTACAGCGCGCCCCTTGTCTTATGGGCCCCCCTTGACCCTCCTGACCTAATTCTTTTGCCTATATATTCACATATATTCCCAAACCACCAGAGGAGTCCACGAAAACACTTTTCCGCCGCCGCAACCTTCTATACCCATGAGATCCCATATAGGCACCTTTTCCGGCACCCTGCCAGATGGGGATTCGATCACGGAGGGTTCTACATCAACTCTATTGCCCTTCCGATGAAGCGTGAGTAGTTTACCACAAATCTACGGGTCCATAGCTAGTAGCTAGATGGCTTCTTCTCTCTCTTTGATTCTCAATACCATGTTCTCCTCGATGTTCTCGGAGATCTATCCGATGTAATCTTCTTTTGCAGTGTGTTTGCCGAGATCCGATGAATTTTGGATTTATGATCAGCTTATCTATGAATATTATTTGAATCTTCTCTAAATTCTTTTATGAATGATTTGATATCTTTGTAATTCTCTTTGAACTATCGGTTTGGTTTGGCCAACTAGATTGGTTTTTCTTGCAATGGGAGAAGTGCTTAGCTTTGGGTTCAATCTTGCGGTGTCCTTTCCCAGTGACAGTAGGGGCAGCAAGGCACGTATTGTATTGTTGCCATCGAGGATAAAAAGATGGGGTTTTCATCATATTTCTTGAGTTAATTCTCTACATCATGTCATCTTACTTAATGCGTTGCTCTGTTCATCGTGAACTTAATACTCTAGATGCAGGTAGGAGTCGGTCGATGTGTGGAGTAATAGTAGTAGATGCAGAATCATTTCGGTCTACTTGGCACGGACGTGATGCCTATATTTCATAATCATTGCCTTGGATATCGTCATAACTTTGCGCTTTTCTATCAATTGCTCGACAGTAATTTGTTCACCCACCGTATTATTTGCTATCTTGAGAGAAGCCTCTAGTGAAACCTATGGCCCCCGGGTCTATTTTCCATCATATAAGTTTCCGATCTACTATTTTGTAATCTTTTACTTTCCAATCTATAAACCAAAAATACCAAAAATATTTACTTTACTGTTTGTTTACTTTCATGTATCTCTATCATATCTCACTTTCGCAAGTAACTGTGAAGGGATTGACAACCCCTTTAAAGCGTTGGGTGCAAGTTGTTTGATTGTTTGTGCAGGTATTGGTGATTTGTGCGTTGTCTCCTGCTGGATTGATACCTTGGTTCTCAAACTGAGGGAAATACTTGTCTCTACTTTGCTGCATCATCCTTTCCTCTTCAAGGAAAAAACCAACGCAAGCTCAAGAAGTAGCAGGAATAATTTCTGGCGCCGTTGCCGGGGAGATCTACGCCAAGTCAAGACATTCCAAGTACCCATCATAAACTCTCATCTCTTGCATTACATTATTCGCCATTGGCCTCTCGTTTTCCTCTCCCCCACTTCTAAAATGATTTTCAAAAAGATTTACCTTTTCTTCGCCCCTCTTCCATTCGTCTTCTTCGTTGGCTTTTCATGTGCTCGTGTGTTGGATTACTTGCTTTGTCACGATGGGTCAAGAGAATACTAAATTGTGTGACTTTTCCAACACTAATAACAATGATTTTATTAGTACTCCGATTGCTCCCGCCACTAGTGCGAATGTTATGAAATTAATGCCGCTTTGCTGAATCTTGTTATGAAAGATCATTTTTCTGGCCTTCCTAGTGAAGATGCCGCATCCCATCCGAATAATTTCGTTCAGTTGTGTGATATGCAAAAGAAAAAATTGTGGATAATGATATTGTTAAATTGAAGCTATTTCTGTTCTCACTTCGAGATCGTGCAAAAACTTGGTTTTCATATTTGCCTAAAAATAGTATTGATTCATGGAATAAGTGTAAAGAAGCTTTTATTTCCAAATATTTTCCTTCCACTAAGATCGTATCCCTTAGGAACAATATTATGAATTTTAAGCAACTTGATCATGAACATGTTGCACAAAGATGAAATTGATGATACGAAATTGCCCTACTCATGGTTTGAATTTGTGGATGATTATACAAAAAATTTATGCCGGATTGAATTTTGCTTCTAGAAATCTTTTAGATTCGTCCGCGGGAGGTACTTTTATGGCAATTACTTTAGGATAAACTATTAAACTCCTAGATAATATTATGGTTAATTATTCTCAATGGCATACCGAAAGATTTTCCACTAGTAAAAAAGTGCATGCGATTGAAGAGATTATTGTTTTGAGTGGAAAGATGGATGAACTTATGAAATTATTTGCTATCAAGAGTGCTTCTATTGATCCTAATGATATGCCTTTGTCTACTTTGGTTGAAAATAACAATGAATCTATGGATGTGAATTTTGTTGGTAGGAACAATTTTGGTAATAACGCGTATAGAGGTAATTTTAATCCTAGGGTTTTCCTAGTAATTGCTCTAATAATTATGGTAATTCCTACAACAATTCATATGTAAATTATAATAAGATGCCCTCTCATTTTGAGAATAGTGTTAAAGAATTTATGAGTTCGCAAAAGAATTTCAATACATTCATTGAAGAAAAATTGCTCAAGATTGGTGATTTGGCTAGGAACGTGGGTAGAATTTCTCTTGATGTTGATTCTTTGAAACTTAGATCTATTCCACCCAAGCATGATAATAATGAGTCTCTGAAAGCTATGAGAATTTCCATTGATGAGTGCGAAGAAAGAACCGCTAAGATGCGTGCTAAACGAGATTGGTTTGTAAAAACGTGTTCTTCTAGTTTCCGTGAAAATAATGATGAAGATCTTAAAGTGATTGATGTGACTCCTATTGAATTTTTTTTACCAATATAAATCTTGATAAAGATGAGACTGGATATGAGTCAACTTTAGTTAAAAGGCGCCCCAATGATTCGGAGTTTTTAGATCTTGACGCAAAAGTTGGTAAAAGTGGGATTGGAGATGTCAAAACTTTAAGTAGCAATGAACCCACTCTTTTGGATTTCAAGGAATTTCATTACGATAATTGTTCTTTAATAGATTGTATTTCCTTGTTGCAATCCATGTTGAATTCTCCTCATTCTTATAATCAAAACAAAGCTTTTACTAAACATATTGTTGATGCTATGATGCAATCTTTTGCAGAAAAGCTTGAATTGGAAGTTTCTATCCCTAGAAAACCTTATGATGAGTGGGAACCTACTATTAAGATTAAGATTAAAGATTATGAGTGCCATGCTTTGTGTGATTTGGGTGCTAGTGTTTCCACGATTCCAAAAACTTTATGTGATGTGTTAGGTTTCCGTGAATTTGATGATTGTTCTTTAAACTTGCATCTTGCAGAGTCCACTATTAAGAAACCTATGGGAAGGATTAATGATGCTCTTATTGTTGCAAATAGGAATCATGTTCCCGTAGATTTCATTGTTCTTGATATAGATTGCAATCCTACATGTCCTATTATTCTTGGTAGACCTTTCCTTAGAATGATTGGTGCAATTATTGATATGAAAGAAGGAAACATTAGATTTCAATTTCCGTTAAGGAAGGGCATAGAACACTTTGCAAGAAAGAAAATTAAATTGCCATATGAATCTATTACGAGATCTACTTATGGATTGCATACCAAAGATGACAATACCTAGATCTATTCGTGTTTTATGCCTAGCTAAGAGCGTTAAACAATAGCACTTGTTGGGAGGCAACCCAATTTTATTTTTGTTCTTTCCTTTTTGGTTCTGTTTTGCAATAAATAATTCATCTAGCCTATGTTTAGATGTGGTTTTATGTCTTAATTAGTGTTTTTGCCAAGTAAGACCTTTGGGATGTCTTACGGTGATAATTGATTTGATCTTGCTGAAAAACAGAAACTTCTGCACCCGGTCCCAGAATTTTTTAAAATCACAGAAGCATGATAAAATTCTGAAGTTTTTACACAAAATTTATAAACATTTTTTCTCTGTTGTACTAGTTTTTCAGAATTTTTTGAGTTACATAAGTATTCGAACCTTCTAGATTGCTACAGACTATTTCGTTTTTCACAGATGCTGTTTTTTATGTGTTGTTTGCTTATTTTGATGATTCTATGGGTAATATCGGGGGGTATGAACCATGGGAAAGTTGGAATACAGTAGATATTACACTTGATATGATCCTGGATGAAGTGATGATGAACCTCAATGTGCTTCGTCTTGCTATGAAGCACCGGGTTGCGGGAGATCTTGATTGCACTTTCATTGTCACATAGAAGAGGCACTTTGTCACAAGTGACGCCATAATCCTGTAAAGTTTGCCTCATCCATGGTAATTTTGCACAACAACTTGAGGCGGCAACATACTTGACTCGGTGGATGAGAGAGACACACAATTTTGCTTCTTCGAAGACCAACTCACCAAAGAGCGACCAAGGAATTGGCACCCTCCGGAAGTTGACTTCCTATCCACAAAATCTCCCGCCCAATACAATTCTCAATAACCCATGAGATCAAAACTTGCTCCTTTGGGGTACCATAGGCCAAAGTTTGGGGTATGAGCCAAATATCGAAATATTAGCTTGACCGCCACATAGTGACTTTCCATAGGTGCGGCTTGGAACCATGCACACATTACCACACTCAACATAATATCCAGTCTAGATGCACAAAGGTAAAGCAAGGATCCAATCATGGAGCGATATTCCTTTTGATCCACCGTGTTACCATTGGGATCAATGTCAAGCTTGCATTTGGTAGGCATAGGAAACTTAACCAGCTTGACATCATCTAGCTTGAATCTCTTGAGAATGTCTTGGGTATATTTGGCTTGGTTAATGAAGGTTCCTTCTCTTCTTTGCTTGACTTCGAACCCAAGAAAGAACTTAAACTCTCCCATCATGGACATCTCGAATTTCTCGGTCATTAGTGCGGCAAACTCATCATTGCAAGACTTGTTAGGAGAACCAAAAATAATATTATCAACATATAGTTGGCATATGAACAAATCCCCTTTGACCCTCTTAGTAAAAAGAGTGGGATCGATTTTCCCAATTTTAAAACCATGATCTTACAACAACTCGGTAAGGTGCTCATACCATGCACGTGGGGCTTGTTTAAGGCCATAGAGTGCCTTGTTGAGTTTGTATACATGATTGGGGAGCTTGTGATCCTCGAATCTCGGGGGTTGTTTGACATATACCAACTCATTTAAAGTACCATTAAGAAATGCACTCTTCACATCCATTTGTTGCAATTTAAAATCTTGATGAGATGCATATGCAAGCAACAAACGAATAGATTATAGACGGGCAAGGGGGGCAAAGGTTTCACCGTAGTCGATACCCTCGACTTGGGAGTAGCCTTGTGCCACCAATCTTTCCTTGTTATGAACAACCACACCGTTTGCATCTTGCTTGTTATTGAAGATCCATTTGGTACCAATGACATTATGGTCTCCTTTGGCTGATACGTCTCCAACATATCTGTAATTTTTGATTGTTACATGCTATTATATTATCCATATTGGATGTTTTATATGCATTTATATGCTATTTTATATGATTTTTGGGACTAACCTATTAACCTAGAGCCCAGTGCCAGTTTCTGTTTTTCCCTTGTTTTTGAGTTTTGCAGAAAAGGAATATCAAACGGAGTCCAAACGAGCTGAAAATTTATGGTGATTTTTTATGGACCAGAAGAAGCCCCCCGAAGCAAAAGAGTTGGGCCAAAAGAGCCACGAGGCATCCACAAGGGTGGAGGGCGCCCCCCTAGGGCGCGCCCCTTACCTTGTTGTCGCCTCGTGGACCCCCTGACTTGTTCCCAACGCCAAAAATTCCTATAAATATAGAAACCCCCAGAAATAAACCTGGAGCAGGAGTTCCTTCGCTGCAAGCCTCTGTAGCCATGAAAAACCAATCGGGAGCCCGTTCCGGCACCCTGCCAGAGGGGGAAACCATCACCGGTGGACATCTTCATCATCCCGGTGGTCTCCATGACGAGGAGGGAGTAGTTCACCCTCGGGGCTGAGGGTATGTACCAGTAGCTATGTGTTTGATCTCTCTCTCTCGTGTTCTTGATTTGGCGCGATCTTGATGTACCGCAAGCTTTCTTACTATAGTTGAATCATATGGTGTTTCTCCCCCTCTCCCTTTTTGTGATGAATTGAGTCTTGCTCTTTAAGGTTTCGTTATGTTGGATTGAGTATTGGATTTGAGAACACTTGATGTATGTCTTGCGGATGAATATCTGTGGTGACAATGGGATGTTCTATTGATTCACTTGATGTATGTTTTGGCACTCAACTTGCGGATTCCCGTGGTGACATTGGGGTAATCTATGCATAGGGGTTGATGCACGTTTTCATCCTACATTCTCCGATAGAAACTTTGGAGTGATTTTTTGTCGCACGTTGAGGGATTGCCATATGATCTAATTATGTTATCATTGTTGAGAGAACTTGCACTAGTTAAAGTATGAACCCTAGGCCTTGTTTCCAAGCATTGCAATACCATTTTCGCTCATTTTTTTAGGGACAATGGACAGTCAGGGCACCCCCTCACTGACTTTTATATTTATGCCGGGGAACACAAAGTTACACAAAGGAGTTTACATGGGTATAGAGAAAGGGAGAGACCCTATATACAGGTATAAGGAGGGGTACAAGTGCATTGTAACAGTGCACTACACAGAAGGGTCGTTTGGGCCGACCACTAGCTCAATAAAAGGCCATAGGGCTTCCTTCACACGATGCTTCATCATTCCAAAATCATTTCGAAATCTCTGGCGCCATCCGCTCCTCATGGGGGCGATCCCTCTAAAGTGCTTGTTGTTACGCTCTTTCCAGATGCTCCAAGCTGCTACAATGAAGATTTCCATGAACATGGGTTGCGTCCAGACCTCCTTCGCCGCATGTAGCAGCTGCAGCCTGTTGCCAGTCGCCGGCCACAAGATCCCCAACTCCCCCCAACACAGCTTACTGAAATCACACTCGAAAAAAAGATGTTCAACCGTTTCCTCCAGGCTGGTTGAGCAAAGCAAGCAAGAGTAGTCATCGTCTCTGAGCTTCATGCTTTTCCTCTTCAATAAGTTGCGTGTGTTCAACCTGTCAGCCAACAGGAGCCATGCAAAGACTTTCCATTTGTTTGTGCACTTGGATTTCCATATCCACTCGAAACCCTTATCCGCCACTTCATCGCGAAAGCAGTGGAGGTAAAATTTTCTTGACTGAAATCCTTCAGTACCCCAAACACATCTCCAGGTGTCTCTGTTGCCTGTCAGTTCCGTATCGGCCAGACTGGTTTGAAGATCATGCAGTTCACCTCTGGCCTGGATCGAAAGTGGGAGGCTGAAGTTTTGTCCAAGGGCAGGCGTCGTCAGAAGTTCACGCACAGACACGTCCTCATTCATCGCAAACGAGTACAAACGGGGGTGATTGTCTGAAAGAATGGCATCGTGCCACAGGTCCTTCCAGAAGAGGACTGTGCTACCATCCCCCACCTGCACCGTTGTGATAGCACGGTAGATCAGCGATAGCTGCATCACGTCGCGCCACCAGAACGAGCCACACGGGTCGCTTGCATGCGGTATGGAGTCCACATAGTATGCCGACCAAACAAGATTGACCCACGGCAAATCTATTCGATTGTAGAATTTATGTAGCATCTTTAGGAGCAGGCCCTGGTTTTGAATCTTGAGGTCAATCACTCCTAGCCCGCCCTTATTTTTGGGACGGCAAACCATCTCCCATGCAGCCAGGGAGACGGCCTTTGTCCCCTCATCCGAACTTTTTGCCCAGAGGCAATATCTCCGGAGTTTATCAAGATGCTCAAGAACTCTAGGCGGGATCTTGATGGAACACATGGCGTATATCGCGAGAGATGTGATCACCGAATTGACCAACGTGAGCTTTGATCCAAGATCCAGCAAAGCGGCCGCTGAAGAGAGCTTACGCTCAACCGAAGCAACGAGGGGCATGAGGTCAGCCACAGTCGGGCGTGTAGTGCCCATGGGCAACCCAAGGTACGTGAACGGCATGGTTCCAATCGCACAGTCGAAGATCTGAGCAAGCCTCGAGGTTGCTTCCGCCGAAGAATTGACAGTGATCAAGGTTGATTTTTGAAAGTTGATACTCAGGCCCACCGACACCGCATAGTCCTGTAGGATGCGTTTGATCGTTTCAGCTTGAGAGAGGTCGGCGGGCATCACCAGGATCGTATCGTCGGCGTACTGAATGACGGGGTAGTCGTTGTCAGGTATAGGGATGGGGAGCTGGAGGGCTCCGGCCCGATACGCGTCGTTAATAGCCGCTTGCAAGAGATCCGCCGCCAATACGAAGATGAGCGGGGAAAGAGGATCACCTTGACGCACACCTCTAAAACAAAAGAATTGCCTACCCGGAATCCCATTGAGGAGGATCGCAGACTTGGCCGTCGAGAACAGACATTTAATCCATCCAAGCCAACGATCATCAAATCCCATGCATTTCATAATCTCCAACATGGGGGCATGTTCGATGGTATCGAATGCCTTGGCGAAATCGAGCTTCAAAATAGCCACCTCTCTCCCCGAGGACTGACATTGGTGTATGAACTCGAACGCCCATGCCACGCAGTCCTGCATAGATCTCCCTTTCAGGAAGCCGTATTGGTTACGGTGTATGATCTTGAGGATGACACGCTGTAGGCGATTTTCTAGTAGTTTGGTTAAAATCTTAAGGCAGGAGTTCAAGAGAGTTATCGGGCGATAGTCGTTCGCTGTCTCTGGCGATTGGGTTTTCGGGATGAGAGTAATGAAATCAGAGTTCAAGCTCTCGAGATCAAGGTTACCTGCATGGAAATCAGAGCACAGGTGGTAGAAATCCTCTTTGATAATATGCCAGCATGATTTTATAAAACTGCCATTGAAACCGTCAGGTCCGGGTGCACGGTCTGACGACAATTCCTTGACCACTTGGTCAATCTCATTGCGTGTGAAAGGGCTCGACAAGGCTTGTAACCCCTCCACTTTCTTGATGATTCTCCGCAGGTCAAAACGCATGGCAGTCCGACTGGATCGCCCCAGTCTTTCTTTGTACGTCTGAAAGAGTACTGCCTCTTTTCCCACATGATCATGGATAATCGAATCATCAGGCAAATGTAGCGATGCAATGCTGTTCCTTCTAAATCTCTCTGTCGCTACTCTGTGGAAGAACTTGGTGTTGCCATCACCATACTTGAAGTATCTGATGGTACATCGCTTTTTCCAGTACAGCTTCTTGCACTCCAACAAGTGAAGAAGATGCTTTTTCAAAATCTCCCTAAAGTTAGCTTCAGGGATAGACAGTCTCCTCCTCTCTTCTATCCCATCAATCTCTAACAGGGTTTTGTTATAGTTTTCAATTAGGCCGGACAACTTAGAGATCTTCCTACTCCATTGTTTCAGATCGTATCGCAAGTTTTTAAGTTTTTTGCATAGGGTCACGGCAGCATTCGGGGCATAACAGTGTCTGTTCCACGAGCGATGGACCACATCAAAAAAACCAGGCTGCCCGATCCAAAAATCCTCAAAACGAAATATCTTGGATTTTGGAATCTTGGACTGGATGCAAACATAGCAGGGTACATGATCTGATGTGGGTTTACCCAATGGTAACACAACATTGTTTGGGTATTTAACTGCCCAATCGACCGAAGTGAAGTGCCAGTCGAGTTGTTCGAGCAGGGGGTTATTTTGCATATTACTCCACGTGAACGATCGCCCTTTGATTGGTAGTTCTACCAATGACTGCCTGCGGATGAATTCATTGAAGATCAACATGTCATTAGCGTCCCCACCCCCCCCCTCGATTACGATTGTCCGGTGCTCTAATGAAGTTAAAATCACCCATGAGGAGCCAGTCATCACCACGTGGTATATCAATATCGAACAACCACGAAACAAACAACGCTCTATTCGGATCCGCACAAGGACCATACACATTGACCAGTGTCCATGAATCGGTGGATTGAGTAGAAGTAAGTCTGACGCCAAGATCAAAAGATTCAGAGAACACCGGGACACTAGTGAATACTGAACTCATCCACACAGTGATTAAGCCCCCGGACGCACCGGAGGAGGGCACCCAAGAAAACATATCGAACTTTTTAGGGCAGAAAAGTTTAACAAACGAAGCATCAAAAGAGGTACGCTTAGTTTCTTGAAGGCAAACTACGGAACAACCACTAACATCGATTGCATTACGGATCGCTAGCTGTTTCTTCTCGGAATTGATCCCTCGTACGTTCCAACAAAGGATATTCCACTGTTTATTGGGTGGCATTGAAGCTAGGGGTTCTCCTTCCCCTCCCCACGAACAGGTGCCATGAGTTTCTGAGAAGTGAGGTCATCAGGCGGCACTCCACACAGGACATTGCCCACATACTACAGCTGGTGGATTGGCGTCGGCGGCGGCAAGTCATCGGTGGTGCTAGCCAGTGGGTTCAGAACGAGCTTGACACATGGAGCAGTTGCCTTAGAAGAACAGGCAATTGATGGCGCCCCCTGGGCTTGACTTTGGATTGCGTCTTCCTCACATCTGTGACTTGTGGCACTTTAAAACCATCATACCTCGTGGATCGGCTACTACGGCGCAGCCTAGCCGTGTCAATCGGAGCTTTCTCTCCCACCAACATGTTCTTGAAATAATCAGACCCCTTAGCAGCAGCACAAAGTTCAGTGTCGGCATGTTCCAAGAACACATGAGTCTGTGATGAGTTGAGACAGTCCTCTTGCATCAGAGTGTCAGATCCAGCACTGAGCATAGGGATCTGATGGGCAAACTCCACCCATGCTTCAGCTGATATGAAGATGGGGCCAGAAAAACGGTAGAGGAGATCATTCAGGTGAAGAAAATTGTCTCCTGCAGTACACCTTTCCTGAATGATAGCCCCAGTGACAGCCAGGAGAAAAGGGCGGGGGTTGAGCGGCAGAGTCCCATGATTCAGATTCTAGCCAGGTGTTTCAGGTGCAGCAAGACATTGAGTGAACCTGCCAAAGGAGATCAGCCAGAGGAACTCCAGAAAAGACAGACCTTCCTCTATCTGAATCTGCACAGCGTGTCGACTGCCTGTAGCTCGAACAAACTGCATGCCAGAAGACTGTCGACCATGGACCAGGGTGTCAGCTGCTTCTTCGATATCAGAGTAAACCGACCATTCATCTTGCGGATCATCAGTGGTATTGCTCTCCCGCTCCACCCCATCCATGAGGGAAGGGCCAGTATACTGAAAAAAGGCGTGAAGACTGATTCCACTGAAAGGTTGTGGTGCAGCTGGCCACACACCCCAACCGTCCGACTGCATCTGCTGCTGCTGTGAAGCCTGCTACTCCCAAGCAGCGTCAATCTGTTGCGCAGCTGTCAGGTATGGAACCTCAAAGGGGTGGGGGGAAGCATTCATAGGAGGTGCATCATCTTCATTACCAACAAGGCCAGGTATAGTATCTCTTCCATTAAGCACATAGACAGGGACTAACCAAGATCGACCCATGCCTGGCAAAGTGCCAATCCTCTTTACCACCAGACTATGGGGCACCTGCGCAACGTTACTAAGGATCACACGAACAAGTACATGCTCCTTGTTCTGCCCCGGCCTGTGCCAAAGATCCAGCTTGCCAAAACAGGACACTTCTTTGTTAATGTAGTGATTAGTCTGATAGTCCATAGGAAAGGCTAAGAATAAGACCCAGGCTACATACTGGAACGGGCACTGGCGCATGTTTTCACCCTCGTCGTGAGGTACAAAAGAGAAAGTCATATCATCATCAACAGGATCTAACTGGTGCGGGATTTCTAGAATGAACTGATCTCTGAGAGCAACATCCGCAAACGCCACCATCCCCACCCCAATCGGATAAACAAAAGCATCGGGTACTTCAAGATGGAAATCCTCAACCATGATGCGAACAATCTCATTGAGAACTAGCTGTTTCTGATGGTCAGGAACCGGGGGTGTGACGGTGACTAGAGCATACCTCTCATGGCTGAGTGGCGGGTCAACCACCACAATCATATTGCGCGCCAAGCGATGCTCCGGTCCGCGCTCGATCTGCGCTCCCATCGGCACAAACTGGAACGGCCTGACGGGGAAGTTAGCCATGGCAGTGGAGGGTGAGGCGTTCGTCAGAGCCGGAGGAGGCGATGTGCAAAGCAGGGGAATGGCTCTCTGCTCGTTGGCTGGCAGGGGTGGCGGAATAGGGAACTGGTGCTGAGCTTGGAGCGGAATCGTCAGGCCAATCGTGTTGGTGGGGTAGGGCCCATCGTCAGTCACTATACGTTTGGGACGCCAAATCTTTTTACCCTTAGGAAGGTGGGATTTACGTCCGCGTGGCAGCGCTATTGACTGGGGCAGGGAGTGCAGGGAATCAGTGGTGGTGATCGCCTGCCGGTCCAGCTTCTTTCTTTTCCAAAATAATCGTGCAATATTTTTGGAATCACAGCGCTGCACGACATGACCCATCAACTTGCATTTGGAACACCAAAGAAGGCCACGACACCCAATACGATCATGGGCCAAACTGTTGCAGATGGTGCAATTTGGCGATGCTGGGCCCTTTGGCCGGTGAATACACAAGCAATCCCGCTCAAAGTTATGGCATGAACCGCAAAGTTTAGCATGGCAATTAGATGACGTGTGACCCTGTGCAAAACAACGGGAACATTGACCCAAGATCTCGAAAATGATCTCCGAGGAAGGGAGATCATTTAATCCAAAGATCTGTCGGATACTGGTCTCCTCATAATTAGCCTGCCTTAAGTCTAAGATCTCCTCCAAAATGTGTGGGGGAATGTTGCACCAATTTCGTGCATTGCGATTCTTGCCAAAATATTTTTTGGTAGTGAAATTATGATTCTCCAGGGATAGCGGAAATTCCAAACAACCAAATTGTAAGGTTTCCTTGTTCAGAGTTGCACTCGAAGGAGGATCATCATGAACATGACCAAGACCATAATCATCCCGATGAGAGGATACATCATCAAAAGAACATAGCAAGTTGGTTGAGATGTGCTTGGAGAAACCGAATTTTGCCAACTCCTGCCGAGATGAATCATCCTTGGCCGCACTTTGCTCAAGAAAGCCAAGAGGATGGCGAACAGCCTTGGGTAACCGTGAGCCAATTGCCTGGATTTCATGTGACGTGCTCCATCCATATGAACCATTAAAAGGAGCAATCCAAGGCTGTTTAAACAGGCCAAGATGGCACACGAAATCTGGCCAAACTCTATCCCTTAGGGCATAGATAAAGTGACCCACCTTGTTTGTGGCCACAGAAAACTGAAAGCTTTGTGATCCAATATGAACAACATTGAATCCAGACGCATTCGCTCCAATGCAACATTGGAGTGCCAAACCAACCGAGTCACAAGAGACGGGAAAGGAGGCAGAAGAGAAGGTGACCACCAAGAAAAACTCCTTGGAGATAGGTGAAGGGGAGAAATGGACCGAAGATTTGAACCGTCGACGAACCTGTTCCTCGACCTTGAGGTCGGGGTTGAAATCCCAATGGAGGAGCCCGTCCATGGTGTAGAAGGAGAGGTCATGGCCACCGGAGTTGGAGGAGTTTGCCGTGGGTGGAGGTGGAGGTGGGGGTGGGGGTGGAGGGAGCCATCACCATCCAGATTCAACAGGACCCCCGTGGGTGGAGGTGGATGAACAGTAGCCCGTCGAGTATTACAAGAGTTGAGCTACCACGAGATCGTAATGGCTAAAACTCTAGAAGTCTAGCCTATATGACTGTGGTTGTTACTAGTTACCTTGTTGTTTTTATATTTTCAGATTACAAAAACCTATATCTACCATCCATACTACACTTATATCACGATCTCTTCGCCGAACTAGTGCACTGTATTGGGCGTGTTGGGGAGACAAGAGACTCTTTGTTATTTGGTTGCAGGGTTATTTGAGAGAGACCATCTTCATCCTACGCCTCCCACGGATTGATAAACCTTAGGACATCAACTTGAGGAAATATTTCTATTGTCCTACAAAACTCTACGCCTGGAGGCCCAACACGAGTCTACAAGAAGAAGGTTGCGTAGTAGACATCAAGTTCTTTTATGGCACCGTTTCTAGGGAGGTTAGTGCTTGAAGGTATATCTTTAGATCTCGCAATTGAATCTTTTAGTTTCTTGTTTTATCACTAGTTTAGACTATACAAGAAAACTACAAAATAATGGAATTGAGGTTGCCTCATATGCTTCATCTTATTAATATCTTTCGTGAAAATGATGGAAAGGAAAATTGTGCTCAAGTGTTAGAAGAAGAAGTTAATAAAATGTTTGGCACTAAATCTTTGAATGATGAGCATGATTGCAATGTTGTTAGTATGAATTATTTGAATACCCATGATGCGAATGATATGCAAATCTACAAGCTTGGGGATGCTATATTTGATGAAGATGATATGTTTTGTCCCCCAAGTTTTGATGAGCAAATTTATTATGATGATAGCATGCCTCCTGTCTATGATGATTATGTTGATGAAAGTGTGTTTGGAAGAGTGTCAACTCTAGTTGGTGATCCCACTATTTTGGACGGCATTGAATCTTTTCACAATATTGATAAAAGTGGATTTGGAGAGGTCATGACTTTATTTAGTGATGATTCCACTATTTCGGAAGAGGTTCCAATTGATTATGAGAACAAACTTGCTATCTACGATGATTATTGTGATGACATGTATGCTATGAAGAATAATGATAACCATGAAACTTGTCATCATGATTTTAATTTTCAATTGGATTATGCCTCACATGATAGTTATTTTGTTGAGTTTGCTCCCACTACTATGAATGAGAAGAATTTTGCTTATGTGGTGAGTAGTAAAATTTCTATGCTTGTGCATCATGAGAATAATGCTTTATGTGATGGTTATATTGTTGAATTCATTCATGATGCTACTGAAAATTATTATGAGAGAGGAACATATGCTTTTACATATTGCAATAATATCAAGATTCCTCTCTATATGTTGAAAATCTTGAAGCTGCACTTGTTTTACCTTCGTATGCTAGTTGATTCTTGTTCCCATAAGTTGTTTGCTCACAAAATCCCTATGCATAGGAAGTGGGTTAGGCTTAAATGTGCTTGTCATATGCTTCATGATGCTCTCTTTGTGTTTCAGTTCTTATCTTCTATGTGAGCATCATTGAAATCATCATGCCTAGCTAAAAATACATTAAAGAAATGCGCTTATTGGGAGATGATAACCCACAAGTATAGGGGATCAAAACAGTTTTCGAGGGTAGAGTATTCAACCCAAATTTATTGATTCGACACAAGGGGAGCCAAAGAATATTCTCAAGTATTAGCAGCTGAGTTGTCAATTCAACCACACCTGAAAGACTTAATATCTGCAGCAAAGTAGTATGGAAGTAACGGTAACGGTGGCATAAGTAACAAGAGTAGTTTTGTAGCAATCATAACAGTGGCAACGGAAAAATAACTTATCGAAGATCAATATAAAATGAACTAGTAGGAAATGGATCAATGATGAATAATTATGTCAGATGGCATTCATCATGCAACAGTTATAACCTAGGGTGACATAGAACTAGCTCCAATTCATCAATATAATGTAGGCATGTGTTCCGAATATAGTCATATATACGTGCTTATGGAAAGAACTTGCACGACATCTTTTGTCCTACCCTCCCGTGGCAGCGGGGTCCTAATGAAAACAAAGGGATATTAAGGCCACCTTTTAATAGAGAACTGGGCCAAAGCATTAGCACTTAGTGAATACATGAACTCCTCAAACTATAGTCATCACCGGGAAGCGTCCCGACTATTGTCACTCCAGAGTTGCCGGATCATAACACGTAGTAGGTGACTATAACTTGCAAGATAGGATCAAGAACACAAATATATTCATGAAAACATAATAGGTTCAGATCTGAAATCATGGCACTCGGCCCTAGTGACAAGCATTAAGCATAGTGGATACTAGGGATCAAACCCTAACAAACCTAACTCGATTACATGGTAAATCTCATCCAACCCATCACCGTCCAGCAAGCCTACGATGGAATTACTCACGCACGGCGGTGAGCATCATGAAATTGGTGATGGAGGATGGTTGATGATGACGATGGCGACGATTTCCCCTCTCCGGAACCCAAAACGGACTCCAGATCTGCCCTCCCGAGGAAGAACAGGAGGTGGCGGCGGCTATGTATCGTAGAACGCGATGGATCCTTCTCTCTGATTTTTTTCTCCCCGGACATGAATATATGGAGTTGGAGTTGAGGTCGGTGGAGCTTCGTGGGACCCAAATGTTGGAAATATGCCCTAGAGGCAATAATAAAATGGTTATTATTGTATTTCCTTGTTCATGATAATTGTCTATTGTTCATGCTATAATTGTATTAACTGGAAACCGTAATACATGTGTGAATACATAGACCACAACATGTCCCTAATAAGCCTCTAGTTGACTAGCTCGTTGATCAATAGATGGTTATGGTTTCCTGACCATGGACATTGGATGTCATTAATAACGGGATCACATCATTAGGAGAATGATGTGATGGACAAGACCCAATCCTAAGCATAGCACAAGATCGTGTAGTTCGTTTGCTAAGAGCTTTTCTAATGTCAAGTATCGTTTCCTTAGACCATGAGATTGTGCAACTCCCGGATACCGTAGGAATGCTTTGGGTGTACCAAACGTCACAACGTAACTGGGTGGCTATAAAGGTGCACTACAGGTATCTCCGAAAGTGTCTGTTGGGTTGGCACGAATCGAGACTGGGATTTGTCACTCCGTATGACGGAGAGGTATCTCTGGGCCCACTCGGGAATGCATCATCATAATAAGCTCAATGTGACTAATTAGTTAGTCACGGGATCATGCATTACGGAATGAGTAAAGTGACTTGCCGGTAACGAGATTGAACGAGGTATTGGGATACCGACGATCGAATCTCGGGCAAGTAACATACCGATTGACAAAGGGAATTGTATACGAGATTGATTGAATCCCCGACATCGTCGTTCATCCGATGAGATCATCGTGGAACATGTGGGAGCCAATATGGGTATCCAGATCCCGCTATTGGTTATTGGCCGGAGAGGTGTCTCGGTCATGTCTGCATGGTTCCCGAACCCGTAGGGTCTACACACTTAAGGTTTGGTGATGCTAGAGTTGTTATGGGAAATATTATTTGGTTACCGAAGGTTGTTCGGAGTCCCGGATGAGATCCCGGACGTCACGAGGAGTTCCGGAATGGTCCGGAGGTAAAGATTTATATATGGGAAGTCATCATACGGTCACCGGAAGTGTTCGGGGGTATGCCGGTATTGTACCGGGGCCACCGAAGGGGTTCCGGGGGTCCACCGGGAGGGTCCACCTGCCCCGGAGGGCCTTATGGGCTGTAGGTGGAAGGGAACCAGCCCCTAAGTGGGCTGGGCGCCAACCTGCCCCTAGGGCCCATGCGCCTAGGGTTGGAGGAAACCCTGGAGGGGGCGCCCCCTTGACTTGGGGGGCAAGCCACCCTCCCTGGCCGCCGCCCCTCCCACCAGCTGGGATCTAAGGGGCCGCCCCCTCTCCCTTGCCCCTATATATAGTGGAGGGGTGGGAGGGCAGCCGCACCCCTGGCCTGGCGCAGCCCTCTCCTCCTCCAACTCCTCCTCCTCCGTAGTGCTTAGCGAAGCTCTGCCGGAGAACCACGAGCTCCATTGCCACCATGCCGTCGTGCTGCTGGAGTTCTCCCTCAACTTCTCCTCTCCCCTTGCTGGATCAAGAAGGAGGAGACGTCCCCGGGCTGTACGTGTGTTGAACGCGAAGGCGCCGTCCGTTCGGCGCTAGATCGGATCTTCCGCGATTTGAATCACTGCGAGGACGACTCCATCAACCACGTTCTTGTAACGCTTCCGCTTAGCGATCTTCAAGGTTATGAAGATGCACTCCCTCTCTCGCGTTGCTAGCATCTCCTAGATTGATCTTGGCGACATGTAGGAAAATTTTGAATTATTGCTACGTTCCCCAACAGTGGCATCATGAGCTAGGTCTATGCGTAGATTCTATGCACGAGTAGAACACAAAGTAGTTGTGGGCGATGATTTGTTCAATTTGCTTGCCGTTACTAGTCTTATCTTAATTCGGCGCCATTGTGGGATGAAGCGGCCCGGACCGACCTTACACGTACACTTACGTGAGACAGGTTCCACCGACTGACATGCACTTGATGCATAAGGTGGCTAGCGGGTGTCTGTCTCTCCCACTTTAGTCGGATCGGATTCGATGAAGAGGGTCCTTATGAAGGGTAAATAGCAATTGGCATATCACCGTTGTGGCTTTTGCGTAGGTAAGAAACGTTCTTGCTAGAAACCCATAGCAGCCACATAAAACATGCAACAACAATTAGAGGACATCTAACTTGTTTTTGCAGGGTATGCTATGTGATGTGATATGGCCAAAAGGATGTGATGAATTATATATATGTGATGTATGAGATTGATCATGTTCTTGTAATAGGAACTACGACTTGCATGTCGATGAGTATGACAACCGGCAGGAGCCATAGGAATTGTCTTAATTTATTGTATGACCTGCGTGTCAATGAAAACGCCATGTAATTACTTTACTTTATTGCTAACCGTTAGCCATAGTAGTAGAAGTAATAGTTGGCGAGACAACTTCATGAAGACACGATGATGGAGATCATGATGATGGAGATCATGGTGTCATGCCGGTGACGAAGGTGATCATGCCGCGCCTCGAAGATGGAGATCAAAAGGCGCAAGATGATATTGGCCATATCATGTCACTTTATGATTTGCATGTGATGTCTGTCATGTTTACATCTTATTTGCTTAGAACGACGGTAGCATAAATAAGATGATCCCTCACTAAAATTTCAAGCGATGTGTTCCCCCTAACTGTGCACCGTTGCGAAGGTTCGTTGTTTCGAAGCACCACGTGATGATCGGGTGTGATAGATTCTAACGTTCGCATACAACGGGTGTAAGCCAGATTTACACATGCGAAACACTTAGGTTGACTTGACGAGCCTAGCATGTACAGACATGGCCTCGGAACACAAGAGACCGAAAGGTCGAACATGAGTCGTATAGTAGATACGATCAACATGGAGATGTTCACCGTTGATGACTAGTCCGTCTCACGTGATGCTCGGACACGGTCTAGTCGATTCGGATCATGTATCACTTAGATGACTAGAGGGATGTCTATCTAAGTGGGAGTTCATTAAATAATCAGATGAACTTAATTAACATAGTCGAAAGGTCTTTGCAAATTATGTCATATCTTACGCTTTAGTTCTACTGTTTAAGATATGTTCCTAGAGAAAATTTAGTTGAAAGTTGACAGTAGCAATTATGCGGACTGGGTCCGTATACTGAGGATTGTCCTCATTGCTGCACAGAAGGCTTATGTCCTTAATGCATCGCTCGGTGTGCTGAACCTCGAGCGTTGTCTGTAGATGTTGCGAAACATCTGACATACATGTTTTGATGACTACGTGATAGTTCAGTGCGTAATGCTAACGGTTTAGAATTGAGGCGCCAAAGAGGTTTTTGAAACATCACAGAACATATGAGATGTTCCAAAGACTGAAATCAGGATTTCAGACTAGTGCCCACGTCAAGAGGTATGAGACCTCTGACATGTTTCTTAAGCCTACAAACTAAGGGAGAAAAGCTCACTCGTTGAGCACGTGCTCAGATTGTCTAAGTACTACAATCGCTTGAATCGAGTGGGAGTTAATCTTCCAGATGAGATAGTGATGGTTCTCCATAGTCACTGCCACCAAGCTATTAGAGCTTCGTGATGAACTATAAACATATCAGGGATAGACATGATGATCCTTGAGCAACTCGCGATGTTTGACACCACGAAAGTAGAAATCAAGTAGGAGCATCAATTGTTGATGGTTAGTAAAACCACTAGTTTCAAGAAGGGCAAGGGAAAGAAGGGATACTTCATGAAACGGCAAATCAGTTGCTGCTCTAGTGAAGAAACCCAAGGTTGAACCGAAACCCGAGACTAAGTGCTTCTGTAATGAGGGAACGGTCGCTGAAGCAGAACTACCCTAGATACTTGGTAGATGAGAAGGCAGGCAAGGTCGACAGAAGTATATTGGATATACATTATATTAATGTGTACCTTACTAGTACTCCTAGTAGCACCAGGGTATTAGATACCGGTTCGGTTGCTAAGTGTTGGTAACTCGAAATAAAAGGCTACGGAATAAACGGAGACTAGCTAAAGGTGAGATGTTGATATGTGTTGGAAGTGTTTCCAAGGTTGATGTGATCAAACATCGCACGCTCCCTCTACCATCGAGATTGGTGTTAAACCTAAATAATCGTTATTTGGTGTTTGCGTTGAGCATAGACATGATTGGATTATGTTTATCGCAATACAGTAATTCATTTAAGGAGAATAATGGTTACTCTGTTTATTTGAGTAATACCTTCAATGGTCTTGCACCTAAAATGAATGGTTTATTGAATCTCGATCGTAGTGATACACATGTTCATGCCAAAAGATATAAAATAGTAATGATAGTACCACATACTTGTGGCACTGCCATTTGAGTCATATTGGTATAAAACGCATGAAGAAGCTCCATGTTGATGGATCTTTGGACTCACTCGTTTTTGAAAAGATTGAGACATGCGAACCATGTCTATTGGTAGATATGCATGAAGAAACTCCATACAGATGGATTGTTTGGACTCACTTGATTTTGAATCACTTGAGACATGCAAATCATAACACATGGGCAAGATGACTGAAAGGCCTCGTTTTCAGTAAGATGGAACAAGAGAGCAACTTGTTGGAAGTAATACATTTGATGTGTGCAGTCCAATGAGTGCTGAGGCACGCAGTGGAT
Organism: Triticum aestivum; assembly: GCF_018294505.1. Classification (NCBI taxonomy): domain Eukaryota; kingdom Viridiplantae; phylum Streptophyta; class Magnoliopsida; order Poales; family Poaceae; genus Triticum; species Triticum aestivum. Next base: position 228,842,468 of record NC_057814.1, on the reverse strand, counting down.
ATCGTTATGTTCTCACTTCACAGATGATTTGAGTATTTACTTGATGAAACACAAGTCTGAATTATTGAAAGGTTCAAGTAATTTCAGAGTGAAGTTGAAGATCATCGTGACAAGAGGATAAAATTTATGTGATATGATCACAGAGATGAATATCTGAGTTACGAGTTTGGCACACAATTAAGAAATTGTGGAAATTGTTTCACGACTAATACCTCCTGGAACACTATAGTGTGATGGTGTGTCCGAACATCATAACTGCACCCTATTGGATATAGTGCATACCATGATGTCTCTTATCGAATTACACTATCGTTTATGGGTTTAGGCATTAGAGACAACCGCATTCACTTTAAATAGGGCACCACGCAATTCCGTTGAGACGACACCGTATGAACTATGGTTTAGAGAAACCTAAGCTGTCGTTTCTTAAAAGTTTGGGGCTGCGACGCTTATGTGAAAAAGTTTCAGGCTGATAAGCTCGAACCCAAAGCGGATAAATGCATCTTCATAGAATACCCAAAACAGTTGGGTATACCTCCTATTTCAGATCTGGAAGCAAAAGTGATTGTTTCTAGAAACGGGTCCTTTCTCGAGGAAAAGTTTCTCTCGAAAGAATTGAGTGGGAGGATGGTGGAGACTTGATGAGGTTATTGAACCGTCACTTCAACTAGTGTGTAGCAGGGCACAAGAAGTTGTTCCTGTGGCACCTACACCAATTGAAGTGGAAGCTTATGATAGTGATCATGGAACTTCGGATCAAGTCACTACCAAACCTCGTAGGATGACAAGGATGCGTACTACTTTAGAGTGGTACGTAATCCTGTCTTGGAATTCATGTTGCTAGACAACAATGAACCTACGAGCTATGGAGAAACGATGGTGGGCCCAGATTCCGACGAATGGCTTGAGGCCATAAAATCCGAGAGAGGATCCATGTATAAAACAAAGTATAGACTTTGGAAGAACTACTTGATGGTCGTAAGGCTGTTGGGTGCAGATGAATTTTAAAAGGAAGACGAACAATGATGGTAAGTGTTACCATTAAGAAAGCTCGACTTGTCGTTAAGATGTTTTCCGACAAGTTCAAGGAGTTGACTAGATGAGATTTTCTCACTCGTAGTGATGCTAAGAGTCTGTTGGAATTATATTAGCAGTTACTGCATTATTTATGAAATCTTGCAGATAGGATGTCAAAAACCATTGTTTCCTCGACGATTTTCTTGAGGAAAGGTTGTATGTGATACAACCAGAAGGTTTAGTCAATCCTGAAAGATGCTAACAAGTATGCAAAGCTCCAGCAATCCTTCTAAGGATTGGAGTAAGCATCTCGGAGTTGGAATGTACGCTTTGATGAGATGATCAAAGATTTTGGGTTTATACAAAGTTTATGAGAAACTTGTATTTCCAAAGAAGTGAGTGGGAGGAATATAGAATTTCTGATGAGTATATGTTGTTGACATATTGTTGATCGGAAATGATGTAGAATTTCCGGAAAGCATATAGGGTTATTTGAAAAGTGTTTTTCGATGGAAGACCTGGATTAAGCTACTTGAACATTGAGCATCAAGATCTATAAGGATAGATCAAAAACGCTTAATAGTACTTTCAAATGAATACATACCATGACAAGATTTTGAAGGAGTTCAAAATAGATCAGCAAAGAAGGAGTTCTTGGCTGTGTTACAAGGTGTGAGTATTGAGTAAGACTCAAGACCTGACCACGGCAGAAGAGAGAGAAAGGACGAAGGTCGTCCCCTATGCTTTAGACGTAGGCTCTACAGTATGCTATGATGTATACCGCACCTGAAGTGTGCCTTGCCATGAGTTAGTCAAGGGGTACAATAGTGATCCGGGAATGGATCACATGACAGCGGTCGAACTTATCCTTAGTATCTAGTGTACTAAGGAATTTTCTCGATTATGGAGGTGGTAAAAGAGTTCGTCGTAAAGGGTTACGTCGATGCAAACTTTGACACTAATCAAAATGACTCTGAGTAGTAAACCGGATTCGTATAGTAGAGCAGTTATTTTGAATAGCTCCAAGTAGCGCGTGGTAGCTGCATCTACAAGATGACATAGAGATTTGTAAAGCACACACGGATCTGGAAGGTTCAGACCCGTTGACTAAAAACCTCTCTCACAAGCGAGATATGAACAAACCCCATGGGTGTTGGATTCATTACAATCACATAGTGATGTGAACTAGATTATTGACTCTAGTGCAAGTGGGAGACTGTTGGAAATATGCCCTAGAGGCAATAATAAAATGGTTATTATTGTATTTCCTTGTTCATGATAATTGTCTATTGTTCATGCTATAATTGTATTAACTGGAAACCGTAATACATGTGTGAATACATAGACGACAACATGTCCCTAGTAAGCCTCTAGTTGACTAGCTCATTGATCAATAGATGGTTATGGTTTCCTGACCATGGACACTGGATGTCATTGATAACAGGATCACATCATTAGGAGAATGATGTGATGGACAAGACCCAATCCTAAGCATAGCACAAGATAGTGTAGTTCGTTTGCTAAGAGCTTTTCTAATGTCAAGTATCGTTTCCTTAGACCATGAGATTGTGCAACTCCCGGATACCGTAGGAATGCTTTGGGTGTACCAAACGTCACAACGTAACTGGGTGGCTATAAAGGTGCACTACAGGTACCTCAAAGGGGTGGGGGGAAGCATTCATAGGAGGTGCATCATCTTCATTACCAACAAGGCCAGGTATAGTATCGCTTCCATTAAGCACATAGACAGGGACTGACCAAGATCGACCCATGCCTGGCAAAGTGCCAATCCTCTTTACCACCAGACTATGGGGCACCTGCGCAACGTTACTAAGGATCACACGAACAAGTACACGCTCCTTGTTCTGCCCTGGCCTATGCCAAAGATCCAGCTTGCCAAAACAGGACACTTCTTTGTTAATGTAGTGATCAGTCTGATAGTCCATAGGAAAGGCTAAGAATAAGACCCATGCTACATACTAGAACGGGCACTGGCGCATGTTTTCACCCTCATCGTGAGGTACAAAAGAGAAAGTCATATCATCATCAACAGGATCTAACTGGTGCGGGATTTCTAGAATGAACTGATCTCTGAGAGCAACATCCGCAAACGCCACCATCCCCACCCCAATCGGATAAACAAAAGCATCGGGTACTTCAAGATGGAAATCCTCAACCATGATGCGGACAATCTCATTGAGAACTAGCTGTTTCTGATGGTCAGAAACCAGGGGTGTGACGGTGACTAGAGCATACCTCTCATGGCTGAGTGGCGGGTCAACCACCACAATCATATTGCGCGCCAAGCGATGCTCCGGTCCGCGCTCGATCTGCGCTCCCATCGGCACAAACTGGAACGGCCCGACGGGGAAGTTAGCCATGGCAGTGGAGGGTGAGGCGTTCGTCAGAGCTAGAGGAGGCGATGTGCAAAGCAGGGGAATGGCTCTCTGCTCGTTGGCTGGCAGGGGTGGCGGAATAGGGAACTGGTGCTGAGCTTGGAGCGGAATCGTCAGGCCAATCGTGTTGGTGGGGGAGGGCCCATCGTCAGTCACTATACGTTTGGGACGCCAAATCTTTTTACCCTTAGGAAGGTGGGATTTACGTCCGCGTGGCAGCGCTATTGACTGGGGCAGGGAGTGCAGGGAATCAGTGGTGGTGATCGCCTGCCGGTCCAGCTTCTTTCTTTGCCAAAATAATCGTGCAATATTTTTGGAATCACAGCGCTGCACGACATGACCCATCAACTTGCATTTGGAACACCAAAGAAGGCCACGACACCCAATATGATCATGGGCCAAACTGTTGCAGATGGTGCAATTTGGCGATGCTGGGCCCTTTGGCCGGTGAATACACAAGAAATCCCGCTCAAAGTTATGGCATGAACCGCAAAGTTTAGCATGGCAATTAGATGACGTGTGACCCTGTGCAAAACAACGGGAACATTGACCCAAGATCTCGAAAATGATCTCCGAGGAAGGGAGATCATTTAATCCAAAGATCTGTCGGATACTGGTCTCCTCATAATTAGCCTGCCTTAAATCTAAGATCTCCTCCAAAATGTGTGGGGGAATGTTGCACCAATTATGTGCATTGCAATTCTTGCCAAAATATTTTTTGGTAGTGAAATTATGATTCTCCAGGGATAGCGGAAATTCCAAACAACCAAATTGTAAGGTTTCCTTGTTCAGAGTTGCACTCGAAGGAGGATCATCATGAACATGACCAAGACCATGATCATCCCGATGAGAGGATACATCATCAAAAGAACATAGCAAGTTGGTTGAGATGTGCTTGGAGAAACCGAATTTTGCCAACTCCTGCCGAGATGAATCATCCTTGGCCGCACTTTGCTCAAGAAAGACAAGAGGATGGCGAACAGCCTTGGGTAACCATGAGCCAATTGCCTGGATTTCATGTGACGTGCTCCATCCATATGAACCATTAAAAGTGTCTGTTGGGTTGGCACGAATCGAGACTGGGATTTGTCACTCCGTATGACGGAGAGGTATCTCTGGGCCCACTCGGTAATGCATCATCATAATGAGCTCAATGTGACTAAGTAGTTAGTCACGGGATCATGCATTACGGAACGAGTAAAGTGACTTGCCGGTAACGAGATTGAACGAGGTATTGGGATACCGACGATCGAATCTCGGGCAAGTAACATACCGATTGACAAAGGGAATTGTATACGGGATTGATTGAATCCCCGACATCGTGGTTCATTCGATGAGATCATCGTGGAACATGTGAGAGCCAATATGGGTATCTAGATCCCGCTATTGGTTATTGGCCGGAGAGGTGTCTCGGTCATGTCTGCATGGTTCCCGAACCCGTAGGGTCTACACACTTAAGGTTGTGATGCTAGAGTTGTTATGGGAAATAGTACGTGGTTACCGAAGGTAGTTGGGAGTCCCGGATGATATCCCGGACGTCACGAGGAGTTCCGGAATGGTCCGTAGGTAAAGATTTATATATGGGAAGTCATCATACGGTCACCGGAAGTGTTCGGGGGTATGCCGGTATTGTACCGGGGCCACCGAAGTGGTTCCGGGGGTCCACCAGGAGGGTCCACCTGCCCCGGAGATCCTTATGGGCTGTAGGTGGAAGGGAACCAGCCCCTAAGTGGGCTGGGCACCAACCTGCCCCTAGGGCCCATGCGCCTAGGGTTGGAGGAAACCCTGGAGGGGGCGCCCCCCTTGACTTGGGGGGCAAGCCACCCTCCCTGGCCGCCGCCCCTCCCACCAGATGGGACCTAAGGGGCCGGCCCCCCTCTCCCTTGCCCCTATATATAGTGGAGGGGTGGGAGGGCAGCCGCACCCCTGGCCTGGCGCAGCCCTCTCCTCCTCCAACTCCTCCGTAGTGCTTAGCGAAGCTCTGCCGGAGAACCACGAGCTCCATTGCCACCATGCCGTCGTGCTGCTGGAGTTCTCCCTCAACTTCTCCTCTCCCCTTGCTGGATCAAGAAGGAGGAGACGTCCCCGGGCTGTACGTGTGTTGAACGCGGAGGCGCCGTCCGTTCGGCGCTAGATCGGATCTTACGCGATTTGAATCGCTGCGAGTACGACTCCATCAACCGCGTTCTTGTAACGCTTCCGCTTAGCGATCTTCAATGGTATGAAGATGCACTCCCTCTCTCTCGTTGCTAGCATCTCCTAGATTGATCTTGGTGACACGTAGGAAAATTTTGAATTATTGCTACGTTCCCCAACACCACAAGCCAGGGGGCGTGCCCAGGGGGTAGGGCGCGCCCCCACCCTTGTGGACAGGTGGTGTGTCCCCCTCTATTGATTCTTTCACCAATATTTTTATATATTCCAAAAATATTCTCCGTGGATTTTCAGGTCATTCCGAGAAATTTTATTTCTGCACAAAAATAACACCATGGCAATTTTGCTAAGAGCAGCGTCAGTCCGGGTTAGTTCCATTCAAATCATGCAAATTAGAGTCCAAAACAAGGGCAAAAGTGTTTGCAAAAGTAGATACGATGGAGACGTATCAACTCCCCCAAGCTTAACCCATTGCTTCTCCTTAAGCAATTGTAACGTCCCAAATTTTCAATTTGAAATGTTATACATAGGTCATCATATGCATATCATATTTATATTTGCATTTTGGTTGTGATCCTAAAAATCCTAAGCAACTCAAGGACCCACAGAGAGAGTTGGGGATTTTATTATTGTCATATTCGAATTTTTTTCAAACATTGAAAAGAGGGTCATTTTGATTTAATTATTTTCTCTCCGAAATATTTCATATTAAAATATATGAGAGGAGATAATATGACTTCTCCAGAATAAAAGAAATATTGCAGGAAAAAATTTAAAATCAAATAAATAATTTTATTTGGATTTTATTGCTATTTTTTATTTGAATTGGAAAAATATGCATTTTTCAAAATTGCATTTTAGGCCAAGAAAATGTTCACTAAGTTCTAAATACTTTATTTAGACATTGAAAATTGTTTTTGGCATTTTTAGAATTTTTTTATTTTTATTTAGGATTTATTTTCCCTTTTTCGCCGAAATTTTTTTTATTAAAAAAAATCTTCCTGGACCGCACTGGGCCAAGGGCCCAGCCGGCCCAGCTTCGCCGCCGCATTCCCCCGCTCGCCCGCGTGCCACCGCCGGCCTCGGAGGGAGTCCGAGCCCCGCCCGATGCCGCCGACCCCCTCCCCAAGTCGGACCCCGCCGCCGCCTCTTCCCCCCCTTTAAATACCACCCGCCCCTGGACCCCGAGCCAACCCGCCGCCTGCGCCGCACTTCGCCGCCGCCTGCCCCGCCGCCCCGTGCCGCACCACCCCGCCGCCACCCGCGCAGCCGCCCCGCCTCGCCGGAGCCGCGCCGGACCTCGCGGATTCGCAGCCTGGTTTTTTTAGTTTTAGGTAAAAACCGTCGGTTTTTTCAGAAACCCTAGATTGGTTTTTATTTATTTATTTAGATCGGTTCGGTTTTTCTCGATTTAGTTCCGTTAGAGGACGTTCGTCCGATAGATTTTTCTTTTTCCGTTTATTTTTGGCCACGGACCTATCCGTGATTATTTTTATCGCAGATTAGCCCGTAATCTTCAAACCCTCGCAACCTTTTAACCATTCGTCCAAATCCAGTGAAACCAACGACAAGATCTTCGTCTCGAGCCCCTCTTTCTGTTTAATCAACTTGAACATGGTTTTGACAATTTAAAATTTGGTTTCAAGCAGATTTGAATTCGAAGTTCTTTTGACCATAGTTTCAGTATCGTAGCTCCGATTCGATTGAGTCTTTTTGCAAATAAGCTCTTCAGCTGAACTTTCAGTTTGGATCTTCTTATTTGAGTTTTACCCATGCATCTATGCTTGAGTGCTTATGTATGCTATTGTTTGTTTGTGATAGAATTCCCGGAGTGCGAAGCGTGCTACTACGAGTCTGTAGGGTTTGCGGATCATCAGCAACACAAGTAACACATTGATCATACTCTTTTCATACCCAGTTTTTATGCATTAGTTACAACCCTCAAACACTGCATGAATAGGATGTGACTAATTTGTGGGTATTGGGAAGTAGATGATGAGGTAGAGCCTATTGCCCTTTTATTATCAAACCTTAGGAGTTACTTCTACGCTATGCTTATATTGCTATGCTATGCTCGTAGACGTGGATTGGGTTTGAGTGGAATCCATGACAGATGTGAGATTGTTAATTAATGGTTAACTTAAGGTGGCTACTTAAACACACATCTGTGTGGATTGCTTGCGGGCACCTGGGGATATACCAGTGTTGTCCTTTGGTTCGCCACCCAGGCTCAAAGGGATCATAAGATTATTCATGCTAGAAACTTCCATGTGCAGCCACAAGCTATTATGGGCTCTAGCATAATTGAGTATGTTGCATGACCTCTTTTAGTGGTGGGCTAGCAGATGTAGGGGAAAGTAGGTGTAACTGTCCACCCAGAGTAAAGAGTTAATGCTTCTAAAAGATTGTCTCTCGGTCATCCATTTCTCAAACACCATGTAGTGCGAGAAATCCAACGGAGGAGATCGAGTCTTGTGGGGAAAAGTGCGCAAACCTCTGTAGAGTGTACAAACTAATCATGGTTAGCCGTGTCCCCGGTTATGGACATCTTCAGTATCTGGTTCTTGGATTATCATGTTGATCTCATCACTCTAAATTAATTTGTTGGGATAATTACTTGTTTAATTGGGATTGAGATGGGGATTTACCATTCTCAATGTTTATCAACTACCATGATAGTTAAACAAAAATATATTCCTTTGTTGTAGGGAAAAATTGGCTATTCGCAAAACATTATAACCATAGAGCCTCCACCAGCCTCAGATGCATGTAGTGATAGCATTTACTTGTTCATTGCTCTAGTGTGTTATTTTGCCAGCATATTCCATGTGCTGACCCATTTCGGGCTCAACATATCATGTTGCGGACTTTTCAGACGAAGAGTAAGGTGCGCTAGGTCGTTGTTGTGCACTCCGCTATGCCGTTGGAGTTGATGGACTCACTTTATCTTCCAAGCCTTCCGCTGTTATCTTATTTAGATGGCCTTAAGCCATATTTATTGTAATAAGTTCTCTTTCGAGACATTAGATGTAATAAGTGTGTGATTGCACTCTGTTATAAATCCTTCGAGTACTGTGTGTGTCAGCATTACTGATCCAGGGATGACAGTTATGCACAGAGATTTGATCGTCTGAGGTCGGATCGCTACAAGATGGTATCAGAGCACATGCTGATTGTAGGACATGACCACTAAGTTAAGCCATGGGTCACTCTTCTCTACTCATTTCTGACTCCTCTCCATTTTCTACTCTATAGGATGGCGGACTCAAGGAACAAGTTTGCGCAACCAGATGAAGACACACCTTTTGGACGACACTTGAAGGAATTCACTAGGTACTTGAACATCGGAATACCAAGCTTCACCGGGACCTACACCGCCACTTTACCTGAAGAGGAGCGTTGGATGATTCGAGTTCAAGTTCCAGGAAGGACATTCACGCCAGTCACTGAACCCATAGAGTTTTCCTTTGATGCACCAACCTGGAGTCTAGGAAAGAGCATGGCAGCCCACATCGCCATGGGACTCATCGGTGAAGTTTACCACAAGGATCTTAAGGACACTATCTACCAGATAATGGGCGCCGAGATGAGCAATGGGAGATGATCAGTACCAGGAGGGACGGGTCCATTGCAGCTTTCATCCAGGAGTTAAACCAGCACATTCGTCACCAGGAGAACCAAATGTGCGCAAGCATGATAGAACTGAAGAAGGTGATGACTAGGAACATGGAGCTAGAAGAGGAACTCAAGTCTACACGCGATGGATACAAGGAGGAAATGGCAATACTACTGGATAAGAATGACGACCTGACGAGGAAGCTAGGAGTGTTCATGGGAGACCTCGCACCAGGAGGAGATGACAACCATCCCAACGACATTCGTTCTGAAGACTACATCATCATTGACGACACCGATTCCGACCCCGACAGTAGTGATGATGATTACGAAGACGAAGCTGGAGCGGATATCATGGAGTCTTCCATCGATCAAAATTTCTAGATGACCACCAAATGATCCGTAGTATTTCTCCCATGTATATAGTAGTAGTCTGAGCACTGTAACGATAGTTAGATCGATTGTATGCCCTTGTTTGAATTGATTTGGTGTGATGTGAATGTGTTTGTCTCATGTGCATATGGGTAGTGCTTTCTCATTAGACCTCACTCTATTCTAATCTCTCCCCTCTAAAACCCATCAGATGCCTCCGAGATGTGACCCCGGATTTGTCTTCCCACTGGAGCTCACCTAGTTGATCCAACAACAGAATGCCTTGATGCAGCTATTAGTCCAGAACCAAGGCAACAACAACATCAACCCACTGCCACCACCTCCAGTTGACAACTTAGCCCGTTTTCTGAGGTTGCAACCGCCGGTGTTTTCCAGTAGCACCGAGCCGATAGTTGCTGATGACTGGCTACGCAAGCTTGGAAGGGAGTTGACCACCGCAGGTTGCACAGATGCAGAGAAGGTGCATTTTGCCACACATCAATTGGATGGACCCGCAGCCTCATGGTGGGAGAATTACACAGCCACTTTCCCTATAGCCAATGTTACTTGGGAGCTGTTTCAGCAAGCATTCCGCACTGCTCATGTCTCAACTGGAGCTATGAGCATGAAGAAGCGTGAGTTTCGCAACTTGCGCCAAGGAAATCGTACTGTGGGGCAGTACGTGGATGAGTTCAGCAAGTTAGCTCGCTATGCCCGAGACGATGTGGCCACAGATGCCGCGAAGCAGGAGAAGTTTATGGAAGGGCTGAATGATGAGATGAGTATGCAGTTAATGGTGGCAACATTTAACAACTACCAGGAGTTGGTAGACAAGGCTCTTATGATTGAAGGGAAGCAGCAGCAAATTGAGAGCCGCAAAAGGAAGTATGGACAAGGGAAGTACAATTCAGGAGCTCAGCAGAAGCCTCGTTTTACCCCGAACTCGGGAGGATAAACCCATAACCATGGAGGCCATACCCACAATAGAGGAGGTTCGCATAATCATAGTGGCCCTAAGAATGGAAATGGGAATGGAGCAAGCAGCAATCAGAACCGCTCTAACCCAGCCACAACCTCCAAGAAGGACCAAAGTCACATTACTTGTTTCAAGTGCGGGAAGACTGGACACTATGCCAATGAGTGTCATGAACCAAAGAATGGAAATGGCAATGGAAGCTCTGGGAAGAAGCCCAACCCTTTCAACAGGGGACAAGTGAACCACGTGAACGTGGAGGAGGTTGAAGAGCAGCCCGATGCAGTTATAGGTAAGTTTTTGGTTAAGTCATTTACTGCAATCATTCTTTTTGATACTGGTGCATCGCATTCATACATTTCAAGGGGATTTGTGGATAAGTATAAGTTGCCCACCAAAGTTCTTAGGGCCCCTATGTTAGCAAGCTCGCCAGGAGCAGAGTATATGGCAAGCCAAGGATGTTTTCAGATGCCATTAACCATAGGTAGGCATGTTTTTCCCTCAGACTTGATAATTTTGGAGTCACAAGGACTGGATGTGATACTAGGAATGGATTGGCTATCGATGTATGGAGGAAACATCGATTGCGCCAGTAAGTCAATTCTGCTCACCACACCGGAGGGAAAAAGATCAAGTATGTATCCAGGCATGCGCCAAGGAGAACCCAAGTAAATTCCCTCTCAGGAGTTGTTCAGGAGGAAGTGCCTGTAGTGAAGGATTATCCGGATGTATTTCCAGAGGAGCTGCCAGGCATGCCGCCGGATCGAGACATTGAGTTTTTGATAGAGCTGTTGCCAGGCACCGGACCAATATCGAAGAGACCATACCGGATGCCCGCAAATGATCTGGAGGAGATTAAGAAGCAGATTAAGGAGTTATTGGAGAAAGGTTACAATCAATGAAGTTCCGAGAACAGGATATACCTAAGACAGCCTTCACCACAAGGTACGGGCTATATGAGTACACGGTTATGTCATTTGGATTGACTAATGCCCCTGCCTATTTCATGAGTATGATGAATAAGGTGTTCATGGAGTTCTTGGATAAGTTTGTTGTGGTGTTCATCGATGATATTTTGGTGTACTCGAAGAATGAAGAGGAGCACAAGGAGCATCTGCGTTTTGTTCTCGAGAAGCTCAGGGAACATCAGTTATATGCCAAGTTCAGCAAATGCGAGTTTTTGTTAAAGGAAGTTGGATTTCTTGGACATGTTATATCAGGAGAAGGTATAGCAGTAGACCCTACCAAGGTTCAGCCTGTCACTGATTGGCTAGCACCCACCTCAGTAGGAGAGATCTGCAGTTTTCTTAGACTCGCGGGATACTACCGGAGATTCATTGAGAATTTTTCTAAAATTGCGAAGCCTATGATGGAGTTGCTGAAGAAGGACACCAAGTTCAAATGGACAGATGAATGTGAGGCAAGTTTTCAGGAGCTGAAGAAATGTTTGGTTACAACCCCGGTGCTGATTCTGCCGGATATACGCAAGGATTTCCAAGTATATTGTGACGCATCTCGTTTAGGACTTGGAGGTGTACTTATGCAAGACGGAAGAGTTGTTTCATATGCCTCACGTCAGCTTCGACCGCATGAGTTGAATTATGCCACACATGATTTGGAGTTAGCAGCTGTAGTGCATGCGCTCAAGACCTGGAGACATTTTCTTATTGCAAATCGTTGTTATGTGTACACGGATCATAACAGTATGAAGTAGATTTTCACTCAGAAGGAGCTAAATCTCAGGCAAAGGAAATGGTTGGAGCTTATAAAGGATTATGATCTGAAGTTGCACTATCATCCAGGCAAGGCCAATGTCGTAGCCGATGCTTTGAGCCGAAAGAGTAATGTCAATACCCTCGTAAGCGGAGGATTGCCAAAGGAGTTAGCCTAAGATCTCAGGGAGCTTCATTTGGAGATAGTCCCTAGGGTTTTGTTGCAGCAATGGAGGTTCAGTCGACGTTATTGGGAAAAATTCGAGAAGCTCAGAAGGATGATAAGGAAATTGCTGAGATAAAGGAGAGAATGAGTAAAGGAAAAGCCAAAGGTTTTCGTGAGGATGAGCACGACACCTTGTGGTTTGAGGACCATGTTTATGTACCCAATAATGCAGAGATCAGGAAGTTGATACTTCAGGAAGCTCATGACTCGCCATACTCGATACACCCCAGAAACACCAAGATGTATTTGGATTTGAAGGAGCGTTTTTGGTGGACTGGTATGAAAAAGGATATTGCCGAGTATGTAGCCGTATATGATGTATGTCAGAGAGTGAAGGTAGAACAACAGAAGCCAGCAGGATTACTGCAGCCTATGCCGATACCCGAATGGAAGTTGGAAAAGCTTGGCATGGATTTCATCACCGGATTGCCCAGGACCCGATCGGGATATGATTCTATTTGGGTAGTTGTGACGCCCCCGATTCAATCGTACACTAATCATGCACGCAAACGTGTACGATCAAGATCAAGGACTCACGGGAAGATATCACAACACAACTCTAAAACATAAATAAGTCATGCAAGCATCATAATACAAGCCAGGGGCCTCGAGGGCTCGAATACAAGTGCTCGATCATAGACGAGTCAGCGGAAGCAACAATATCGGAGTACAGACATAAGTTAAACAAGTATGCCTTAAGAAGGCTAGCATAAACTGGGATACAGATCGAAAGAGGCGCAGGCCTCCTGCCTTGGATCCTCCTAAACTACTCCTGGTCGTCGTCAGTGGCCAGCACGTAGTAGTAGGCACCTCCGGTGTAGTAGGAGTCATCGTCGACGGTGGCGTCTAGCTCCTGGGCTCCATCATCTGGTTGCGACAACCAGAAGAAAGGAAAGGGGGAAAAGAAGGAGAAAGCAACCGTGAGTACTCATCCAAAGTACTCGCAAGCAAGGAGCTACACTACATATGCATGGGTATATGTGTAAAGGGCCATATCAGTGGACTGAACTGCATAATGCCAGAATAAGAGGGGGATAGCTAATCCTGTCGAAGACTGCGCTTCTGGCATCCTCCATCTTGCAGCATGTAGAAGAGATTAGATGGTAAGTTTACCAAGTAGCATCGCATAGCATAATCCTACCCGGCGATCCTCCCCTCGTCGCCCTGTGTGAGAGCGATCATCGGGTTATATCTGGCACTTGGAAGGGTGTGTTTTATTAAGTATCCGGTTCTAGTTGTCATAAGGTCAAGGTACAACTCCAAGTCGTCCTGTTACCGAAGATCACGGCTATTCGAATAGATAAACTTCCCTGCAGGGGTGCACCACATAACCAAACACGCTCGATCCCATTTGGCTAGACACACTTTTCTGGGTCATGCCCGGCCGCGGAAGATCAACACGTCGCAGCCCCACCTAGGCACAACAGAGAGGTCAGCACGCCGGTCTAAATCCTATGCGCACAGGGGTCTGGGCCCATCGCCCATTGCACACTTGCACGTTGCGTATGCGGCCGGAAGCAGACCTAGCCTAGCAGGCGTTCCAGTCCAATCCCGCGCGCGCCGCTCTATCGCTGACATCACGAAGGCTTTGGCTGATACCATGACGTCAAGTGCCCATAACTGTTCCCGCGTAGTTGGTTAGTGCGTATAGGACAGTGGCCAGACTCAGATCAAATACCAAGATCTCGTTAAGCGTGTTATTTTGACGTAACCGCGAACGCCGAACAGGGCCAGGCCCACCTCTCTCCTAGGTGGTCTCAACCTGCCCTGTCGCTCCGCCACAAAGTAACAGTCGGGGGCCGTCGGGAACCCAGGCCCACCTCTACCGGGATGGAGCCACCTGCCCCTTCAGCCCCCATCTCCGAACAGTATCATAAGTAATGTAACAGTATAAAGTATATAACATATGCCCGTGATCACCTCCCGAAGTGATCACGGCCTAGTAGTATATCATGGCAGATGGACAAGAGTGTAGGGCCACTAATGGAATACTAGCATCCTATACTAAGCATTTAGGATTGCAGGTAAGGGTAACAACTGTAGCAACAATGACAGGCTATGCAGCAGAATAGGAGTAACCGAAAGCAGTAACATGCTACACTACTCTAATGCAAGCAGTAGAGAGAAGAATAGGCGATATCTGGTGATCAAGGGGGGGCTTGCCTGGTTGCTCTGGCAAGAAGGAGGGGTCGTCAACAGCGTAGTCGGTCGGGGCACCAGCAGTGGCGTCGGTCTCGTAGTCTACCGGAGAGAAGAGAGGGAAGAAACAATGAATACAATGCAAACAGATGCATAACAATGCATGACAAAGCAAACAGCGGTGTTAGGTGTGCCCTAACGCGGTAAGAGGTGATACCGGCGAAGGGGGGAAACATCCGGGAAAGTATTCCCGGTGTTTCGCGTTTTCGGACAGATGAACCGGAGGGGGAAAGTTGTGTGTTCGATATGCTAGGGGTGTGGCGGAAAAACGGGCTGCGTATCCGGATTCATCTCGTCGTTCAGAGCAACTTTCATGTAGAAAGTATTTTCATCTGAGCTACGGTTTATTTTATATGATTTTCTAAAGTTTTAAATCATTTTTAGAATTTATTTAATTAACTTAATTCAACATTATCCAAAACAGTGCATGATGACGTCAATTTGACGTTAGCAGTCAACAGTGGTGTTGACTGGTCAAACTGACGTGTGGGTCCCGTTCGTCATTGACTAGACTAACTAATCATGATTAATTATTTTAATTAGTTGTTTAGTTTAATTAATCAAAATTTTCTTTAATTAATTAATTAAATAACTAATTAAATTATTATTCATTTTTTTAATTTCCATTTTTTAAACGTTCTGTGGGCTGGGCCCCACATGTCTGTGACCCAGAGGGGCCATAGCGGTTTTGGGCGCGGGTGTGGGCACGCGCCCGTCAGGGCGACCCCGGGTGAGCGGGCGACGGTTACGGGCGTGCGGGTGCGCAGGCCCGAGGCCACCAGGGGGGCGTCGGCCTCGACGACGGCCGGAGCAGTACGGCGGAACGGCGGCGAGGACGGACGGTGGGGGCGACGCGCGCAGTGCGACGACGGCAAGGCGGCGCGTGGCCATCGGCACAGTAGGGCGCCGAGTGCGGCGGCTGTGGGCGCGAGCGGTGGGGACCGCGCGGGTGCCGGCGAGGCAAGGCAGGGCGACGGCGCGAGCGAGGTGTAGCGGGGAAGGCAGAGCTCGCGCAGCTTCAGGCGCGGTTGTGGCGGCTGAGGCGTGGCCGAACCCTGTCGGGGCGCGGTGAGCAGGCTTGGCCGATGTAAGGGAGAGGGGACGGTGGGCGCCGGAGTAGGCGACGGGCGCGCGCGGGGAGCGAGGGCGACGAGCGGCGCGGTGCACATGAGCACGGCGCGCGCGCGCGTAGGACGAGCGGCCGAAGCGGGCGAGTGCCGCGGTGGTGATGCGGGATAGGCGAGCGGGCGCGGCTATGGCCGTGCGGGCGCTCGCGTGCACAACGGCGTGAGGAGCATAGGTGGGCAGGGGGAGGAGGAGAGGCTGGGGCCTCACCGACGGGTGCAGGGATCGTGGCAGTGGGGCGCGGGGAGGAGACAGGGACGACGGCAATGCGGTGACGAGGTGCAGGCCGGCGAGGAGGAGGAGGCAGGCCGGCGAGGTGGCGCGGGCTCCGGGCGGCGGCGTTCCGGGCGGCGTCGGCGCGGTTCGCTCCCCGATCCAGATCTGGATCAAGGGAGGTGGGAGAGCGAGAGGGAGTGGGGGAAGTGGGGGGGCGATGGGGTTAGGGTTTCGGGGGCGAGTGGATAAGGGGGAGTGGGGGGACTGGCCGGCTGGGCCTGGTGGGTTGGCCAGTGGGGCTGATGGCCTGCTGGGCCGGAGCCCGGGGGGTTCCTTCCTTTTTGTATTTATTTGTTTTCTGTTTTTATTTCTTTTCTTTTATTTATTTACTTTTCTGTTTTAAATCACTTTAAAAATATTTAGGCAAGTTCTAAAAATGAGTTTTCTCCACAATAATTACCTAGGCATTTAACTGCACACTCCGAACATTTTTATTTTAATGTTTGAAAACTTTTGTTGCTTGCCATATTTTGAATTGATTTTTGAATCGGTTTTGAACTAACAAAAGATTAACAACAGTAACAGAGGTGACGTGGCATCATTAGGAGAGTTTTACTGTAGCTTAATTATCCGGGCGTTACAGTAGTAGTGGATCATTTGACCAAAGTGGCTCATTTTATCCCAGTGAAAACCACCTATAAGAGTGGGAATTTGGCCAAGGTATATATGACCAGGATCGTATGTCTGCATGGAGTTCTGAGGACCATCGTATCAGATAGAGGAACACAGTTCACTTCAAAGTTTTGGCATCAGTGGCACCAGACTTTGGGGACCAGGCTAGAGTTTAGTACAACTTTTCATCCGCACACAGATGGACAGACTGAGGGAGTCAATCAGATTCTGGAGGACATGTTGAGGGCTTGTGCGCTAGATTATGGATCTAGTTGGGATGATAATTTGCCTTATGCAGAGTTCTCATACAACAACAGCTACCAAGCCAGTTTGAAGATGGCACCCTTCGAAGCTTTATATGGAAGGAGGTGCAGGACACCGTTAATGTGGGATGAAGTTGGAGACCGTCAATTGTTTGGACCAGATTTGATTAAAGAGTCAGAAGAGAAGGTTAAGCTGATTCGAGATAGACTGAAGGTAGCTCAGTCCAGGCAGAAGAGTTATGCAGACTCAGAACATAAGGAGGTAGTCTATGAAATCGGAGACAGAGCATATCTTAGAGTGTCACCTCTGCGAGGAGTTAAACGTTTTGGAGTTAAGGGAAAGTTAGCCCCGAGATTTGTAGGACCATACCGAGTTTTGGAACGTATGGGAGAAGTGGCCTACAAGGTTGAGTTACCTGAAGGATTGTCAGGAGTACATGATGTGTTTCACGTTTCCCAGTTGAAGAAGTGCCACGCAGAGATGGCCGATATACCTCTGAGAGATACAGTGCCCCTGGAAGCAATTCAGTTGGATAGTGATTTAACCTATGAGGAGAAACCAGTCAAGATTCTCGAGTTTGCCAGCCGAGTTACCCGCAGCAAGGTTATTAAGTTTTGCAAAGTTCAGTGGAGCCACCACACCGAGGATGAAGCCATCTAGGAACGAGAGGAAGACCTACGAAAAGACCACCCACACCTATTTTCTAGTCAACCTGTATCTCGAGGGCGAGATTCATCTTAAGGGGGGTAGGTTTGTAACATCCCAAATTTTCAATTTGGAATGTTATACATAGTTCATCATATGCATATCATATTTATATTTGCATTTTGGTTGTGATCCTAAATATCCTAAGCAACTCAAGGACCCATGGAGAGAGTTGGGGATTTTATCATTTTCATATTTGAATTTTTCTCAAAAATTGAAAAGAGGGTCATTTTGATTTAATTATTTTTCTCTTCGAAATATTTCGTATTAAAATATATGAGAGGAAATAATATGACTTCTCCAAAATAAAAGAAATATTGGAGGAAAAATGTTATAATCAAATAAATAATTTTATTTAGATTTTATTGCTATTTTTTATTTGAATTAGAAAAATATGCATTTTTTAAAATTGCATTTTAGGCCAAGAAAATGTTCACTAAGTTCTAAATATTTTGTTTACACGGTGAAAATTGTTTTTGGCATTTTTAGAATTTTTTTTATTTTTATTAGGATTTTTTTCCTTTTTCGGCAAAATTTAGTTTATTAAAAAAGTCTTCCTGGACCGCACTGGGCCAAGGGCCCAGCCGGCCCAGCTTCGCCGCCGCCTTCCCCCGCTCGCCCGCGTGCCGCCGCCGGACTCGGAAGGAGTCCGAGCCCCGCCCGACGTCGCCGACCCCTTCCCCAAGTCGGACCCCGCCCCCGCCTCTTCCCCCCTTTAAATACCACCCCGCCCCCCCCCCCCCCCGAGACCCCGAGCCGCCCCGCCGCACTTCGCCGCCGCCTGCCCCGCCGCCTCGCGCCGCTGCCCCGCCTCGCCGGAAAGCCGCCGGAGCCGCGCCAGACCTTGCGGATTCGCCGCCTGGTTTATTTCGGTTTTAGGTAAAAACCGCCGGTTTTTTAGAAACCATAGATTGTTTTTTTATTTATTTAGATCGGTTCGGTTTTTCTCGGTTTAGTTCCGTTTGCGAACGTTCGTTCGTTCGTTTTAACGAACAAATTCGTCCGTTCGTCTCTGTTAGCGGACGTTCGTGCAATAGATTTTTCTTTTTCTGTTTATTTTCGGCTAGGGACCTATCCGCGATTCTTTTTATCGCAGATTAGCCGCTAATCTTCAAACCCTCGCAACCTTTTAACCGTTCGTCCAAATCCAGTGAAACCAACACCAAAATCTTCGTCTCTAGCCCCTCTTTCTTTTTAATCAACTTGAACATGGTTTTGACAATTTAAAATTTGGTTTCAAGCAGATTTGAATTCGAAGTTCTTTTGACCGTAGTTTCAGTACCGTAGCTCCGATTCGATTGATTCTTTTTGCAAATCGAAGCTCTTCAGTTGAACCTTCAGGTTGGATCTTCTTATTTTAGTTTTACCCATGCATCTATGCTTGAGTGCATATGTATGCTATTGTTTGTTTGCGATAGAATTCCCGGAGTGCGAAGCGTGCTACTACGAGTCTCTAGGGTTTGCGGATCATCAGCAAGGCAAGTAACACATTGATCATACTCTTTTCATACCCAGTTTTTATGCATTAATTACAACCCTCAAACACTGCATGAATAGGATGTGATTAACTTGTGGGTATTGGGAAGTAGATGATGAGGTAGAACCTATTGCCCTTTTATTATCAAACCTTGGGAGTTACTTCTACGTTATGCTTATATTGCTATGCTATGCTCGTAGACGTGGATTGGGTTTGAGTGTATCCATGACAGATGTGAGATTGTTAATTAATGGTTAACTTAAGGTGGCTACTTAAACACACATCTGTGTGGATTGCTTGCGGGCACCTGGGTATATACCAGTGTTGTCCTTTGGTTCGCCATCCAAGCTCAAATGGATCATAAGATTATTCATGCTAGAAACTTCCGTGTGCAGCCACAAGCTATTATGGGCTCTAGCATAGTTGAGTATGTTGCATGACCTCTTTCAGTGGTGGGCTAGCAGATGTAGGGGAAAGTAGGTGTAACTGTCCACCCAGAGTAAAGAGTTAATGCTTCTGAAAGATTGTGTCTCGGTCATCCGTTTCTCAAACACCATGTAGTGCGAGAAATCCAACGGAGGAGATCGAGTCTTGTGTGGAAAAGTGTGCAAACCTCTGCAGAGTGCACAAACTAATCATGGTTAGCCGTGTCCCCGGTTATGGACATCTTGAGTATCTGGTTCTTGGATTATCATGTTGATCTCATCACTCTAAATTAATTTGTTGGGTTAATTACTTGTTTAATTGGGATTGAGATGGGGATTTACCATTCTCAATGTTTATCAACTACCATGATAGTTAAACAAAAATATATTCCTTTGTTGAAGGGAAAAATTGGCTTTTCGCAAATCATTATAACCATAGAGCCTCCAACAGCCTCATATGCATGTAGTGATAGCATTTACTTGTTCATTGCTCTACTGTGTTATCTTGCCAGCATATTCCATGTGCTGACCCATTTTGGGCTGCAACATATCATGTTGCGGACTTTTCAGACGAAGAGTAAGGTGCGCTAGGTCGTTGTTGTGCACTCAGCTATGCCGGTGGAGTTGATGGACTCACTTTATCTTCCAAGCCTTCCGCTGTTATCTTATTTAGATGGCCTTAAGGCATATTTATTGTAATAAGTTCTCTTTTGAGACATTCGATGTAATAAGTGTGTGATTGCACTCTGTTATAAATCCTTCAAGTACTCTGTTTGTCAGCATTACCGATCCAGGGATGACACTTATGCACAGAGATTTGACCGTCTGAGGTCGGATCACTACAGCAATTCAGTTGACAAACTGAAAGTGATAAAGAAAAACTTTTAGAAACTCTTTTTGATCTTGTTGTTGCAAATATGTAAAGCCAGCATTCAAGTTGTCAGCAAAGATTATGAACTAACCATATTCACAATAACATTTTGGTCTCACATTTACTCATATCAATGGCATAATCAACTAGCAAGCAATAATAATAAATCTCGGAGGACAACACTTTTTCAAAACAATCATGATATGGTATAACAAAATGGTATCTCGCTAGCCCTTTCTGGGACCGCAAAACATAAATGCAGAGCATCCCTGAAGATCAAGGACTAACTAGACATTGTAATTCATGGCAAAAGAGATCTAATCATAGTCATACTCAATATAATTTAATAACAATGCATACAAATGACAATGGTGCTCTCTAACTGGTGCTTTTTATAAGAGGATGATGAATCAGCAATAAAAGTAATAGATAGGCCCTTCGCAGAGGGAAGAGGGGATTTGCATAGGTTCCAAAGCTCGAGTTTTGAAATAGAGATAAATAATATTTTGAGCAGCATGCTTTCATTGTCAACATAACAACCAAGAGATCTCGGTATCTTCCATACTAGATACATTATAGGCGGTTCCCATACAGAATGGTAAAGTTTATACCCCCCCACCACCAACAGGCACATTCCACGGCTGGTTCGAAACAATGGGTACCGTCCAACTAACAACAGTCCTGGGGAAGTTTTGTTTGCAACTATATTTTGATTTGATTTGAGCATGGGACTGGGCATCCCGGTTACCAACCATTTTCTCGTGAATGATGAGCGGAGTCCACTCATCGTGAGAATAACCCACCTAGCATGGAAGATATTGACAGCCCTAGTTGCTACATGAGCGATTCGAGCATACAAAACAGATTATCATTTGAAGGTTTAGGGTTTGGCACATGCAAATTTACTTGGAACGGCAGGTAAATACCGCATATAGGTAGGTATGGTGGACTCATATGGAATAACCTTGGGTTTATGGAAGTGGATGCACAAGTAGTATTCCCGCTTAGTACAAGTGAAGGCTAGCAAGGGATTGAGGAGCGACCAACTAGAGAGCGACAACAGTCATAAACATGCATTGAGATTAACCAACATTGAGTGCAAGAATGAGTAGGATATAAATCACCATGAACATAAATATCGTGGAGCCTATGTTGATTTTGTTTCAACTACATGCGTGAACATGTGCCAAGTCAAGCCACTCGAATCATTCAAAGGAGGATACCATCCTATCATACTACATCACAACCATTTTAAAAGCATGTTGGCACACAAGATAAACCATTATAACTCCTAGCTAATTAAGCATGGCATGCATAACTATAATCTCTAATTGTCATTGCAAACATGTTTCATTCATAATGCATGGGCTAAATCAGGAATGATGAACTAATCATATTTATAAAAACAAGATAGGTCGAGTTCATACCAGCTTTTCCTCATCTCAATCATTTCATCATATATCGTCATTATTGCCTTTAACTTGCACGACCGAATGGTGTGGATAATAATAATAGTGCACATGCATTGGACTAAGCTGGAATCTGCAAACATTTATTCAAATCAGAAGACAAGGTGATATGGGCTCTTTGTTAGATAAACAATAATGCATATGAGAGCCACTCAACATTTTCATCGCGGTCTTCTCCTGTCGACCCCCAAAGAAAAGAATTTCAAAGAAACACACTGAAATGTTTTTGGAGTTTTTGTTTTTAAAATAAGGTAAAACAAGAATGTGAAAAACTATTCACACGGGAAAGCTCCCAACAAGAAAAAGAAGAACAAGAAATCTTTTTGGGTTTTCTTTTAATACTACAACTAAATAAAAATGGAAAGGAAATAAGCTACAACTATTTTTTTGGTTTTCTAAGGTTTTTCAAACACACAAGAAGAAAGCGGGCAAAAGAAAATAAACTAACATGGATAATACAATGAAAAAGTATGAACACCAACAACTGGAATGAGTGTGTGAATATGAATGTAATGTCGGTGAGGAATACGTACTCCCCCAAGCTTTGGCTTTTGGCCTAAGTTGGTCTAGGGCCACTCTTGGCCCGGATTGTATCCGAAATCGTATTTGGGGTTGTACTGTGCTGCGGCAGCTACCGCTTGGCGAACTGCTTCCTGGAGGCGAGCAGCCCCCTCTCATACTCGTTTGCCTCCTCTCTGGTTATAAAATATCTCCCTTTTACGTGAAAGTTAAAGAAGGCTGGAGCAGGAAGGGTAATATGGATAGCACGACATCTGTCAAAGATTAGTCGGTACTGGAGGGATTGTTCATTCCTCTCAAGAAACTGGTAGCGTACCATAGCATTATAATCTAGAAAAGCAGATGGCAACTCAATGCCATTCCCTCTTATGGGTACACCAAGATAATTAGCTAAACGAGTTGCATAAATCACACCAAATAAATCTCCATCTTTAGCATTAAGATGTAACCTCCTCGAAACAATAGCCCCCAAGTTATATCGCTTATCACCTAACACCGCACACTTGAGGACACTAAGATCTGGAACGCAAAGGTGGCAATGCTCATGCTTACCATTAATGCATCTACCTATAAAGAGAGCAAAATAATGTATGGCTAGAAAGTGAATGCTCCCTATGGTAGCTTGTGTGATATTTCTAGTTTCTCCCACAGTGATGCTAGCAAGGAAAACATTGTATTCAGCTTTGTGAGGCTCACTAAGGAGGCCCCATTTTGGGATTTTGCATGCATCACTAAAATCTTCTAGGTCCATGGTATAAGATTTATCATAAAGATCAAACAGGACAGTATGAGTGTTGCGCTGGGATGTAAATTTAAATCTTCGCACAAACGAATCAATGAGGTAATAGTATTGTCGGCACTTATCTGACATGAAATCCTCAAGGCCGGCATTTTGTACGTATGCATCAAACTCATCCTTGAAACCTGCATGAACCATGAATTCATTCGAGGACCATTCACAAGGCCGCACTTGAGCTTCCCTTGGTGGTTCAAGGTCCGGCTCACGTATCGCGAGCCTCGGTGCTTGCTTCCTCGAGGAACAACCTTGGTACCTTTTCCTAAACATTTTTCTTCCTCTGAAAAATTTCTGAAATTTTTAGTAACTCAAAAAAAAGTTAACCAAACTCAACAAGATTGATAGCAACTACTCCTACAAGTGTCTAGAGGCTATATCATGCATCAACACTACTTTGGACCATATAAATTTGACATGCAAGCTCAAGAACAAGGTCACCACAACAGCAAAAATTTGCAATAAATAAAGCACTAGAACAAAAACTAATTGGACCAATGGATGGGTCACATACCGAAGAACAATCCCCCAAAACAGATTTGTAAATGGAGCTTTGCACAAGGAGATCGAAAATGGCAGCAAGATGAGCAATAACACGGGTTTGAGCTACGGGGTGATTTTTTCTGGAGGAAGACGAAGTGGATGGGTGCTCGAATAAGTGGAGGGGACCCACGTGGGACCCACAAGGTTGGGGGCACGCCTAGGGGGGTAGGGCGTGCCCTCCACCCTTGTGGCCCACTAGTGAAGCCCCCTAGTGTGTTCTCAGTGCTAGAAATTCTCAAATATTCTATAAAAATCATACTAAATTTTTAGGGCATTTGGAGAACTTTTATTTTCGGGACCTTTTTTATTGCATGGATAATTCAGAAAACAGACAGAAAATACTATTTTGCTTTGTTTATTCTAAATAACAGAAAGTAAAAGATGGGTATAGAAAGTTGTGCTTTCTAAATTCATCCATCTCATGCTCATCAAAAGGAATCCATTAACAAGGTTGATCAAGTCTTATTAACAAACTTCTTCTGAATGACATGAAACTGGAGAATTTTTGAATAACACTAGGTTACCTCAATGGGTATATGCATGTCCCCAACAATAAGAATATCATATTTCTTTTTGACAGTGGGAAGAGGGAATTCAAAACCTCCAATCGTAATAGTTGAAAATTTTCCAATAGAATTGATACTATGAACTTGAGGTTGTTTCTTCGGAAAGTGTATCGTATGCTCATTACCATTAACATGAAAAGTGATATTGCCTTTGTTGCAATCAATAACAACCCCTGCAGTATTCAAAAAAGGTCTACCAAGGATGATCGACATATTGTCATCCTCGAGAATATCAAGAATAACAAAGTCCATTAAGATAGTAACGTTTGCAACCACAACAGGCACATCCTCACAAATACCGATGGGTATAGCAGTTGATTTATCACCCATTTGCAAGGAAATTTACATAGGTGTCAACTTATTCAATTTAAGTCTACGATATAAAGACAAAGTCATAACACTAACACCGGCTCCAAGATCACATAAAGCAGTTTTTACACAGTTTCTTTTAATGGAGCATGGTATAGTTGGTACTCCTGGATCTCCAAGTTTCTTTGGTATTCCACCCTTAAAAGTATAATTAGCAAGCATGGTCGAAATTTCAGCTTCTGGTATCTTTCTTTTATTAGTAACAATATCTTTCATATACTTAGCATAAGGAGACATTTTCAGCATATCAGTCAAACACATACGCAAAAATATAGGTCTAATCATTAAAGCAAAGCACTCAAAATCCTCATCATCCTTTTTCTTGGACGGTTTAGGAGGAAAGGGCATGGGTTTCTGAACCCATGGTTCTCTTTCTCTACCATGTTTCCTAGCAACGAAGTCTCTCTTATCATAACACTGATTCTTTGATTGTGGGTTATGAAGATCAATAGGAGGTTCAATCTCTACATCATTATCATTACTAGGTTGAGCATCAACATGAACATCATTATTAACATTATCACTAGGTTCATGTTCATCACCAGATTGTGTCTCGGCATTAGACATAGAAATATCATTGGGACTCTCAGGTGTGTTTATAGCAGGTTCACTAGAAGCATGCAAAGTCCTATCAGTTTTCTTTTTCTTTTTATTAGGACTAGGTGCATCAATATTAACTCTCTGAGAATCTTGCTCAACTCTCTTAGGATGGCCCTCAGGATACAAAGGTTCATGGGTCATTTTACCACCTCTAGTCATAACCCTAACAGCATTATCACAATTCTTACCATTCAACTCATTAAGCAAATCATCTTGTGCCTTGAGTACTTGTTCTACTTGAGTTGTAACCATGGAAGCATGTTTACTAATAAGCTTAAGATCATTAACAGTTCTACTCATATATCACCCAAATAATCAAGTATGTGAGCATTACGTTTCAATTGTCTGCTAACATAAGCATTGAAATTTTCTTGTTTAACAATAAAATTAGCAAACTCATCCAAGCATTGACTAGCAGACTTATTATGAGGAATATCACCTTCATCAAATCTATAAAGAGAGTTTACCTCTACTACCTATGTCGGGTTACCAAGACCATGTATTTCTTCAATAGGCGGTAGATTCTTAACATCTTCAGCTTTAATACCTTTTTCTTTCATAGATTTCTTTGCCTCTTGCATATCTTCAGGACTGAGAAATAGAATACCTCTTTTCTTCGGAGTTGGCTTAGGAGTTGGTTCAGGAAGTGTCCAATAATTATCATTACTCAATATATTATTCAATAGCAATTCATCTTGCTCAACAGTTCCTTCCCTAAAAACACAACCAACACAACTATCCAGGTGGTCTCCGGAAGCATCGGTTAGTCCATTCTAAAAGATATCAAGTATTTCATTTTTATTGAGAGGATGATCAGGCAAAGCATTAAGTAATTGGAGAAGCCTCCCCCAAGCTTGTGGGAGACTCTCTTCTTCAAATTTCACAAAGTTAAATATTTCCTTTAAAGCAGCTTGTTTCTTATGAGCAGGGAAATATTTTTCAGAGAAGTAGTAAATCATATCCTGGGAACTACATACACAACCAGGAGCAAGAGAATTAAACCATAACTTAGCATCACCCTTTAACGAGAAAGGAAACAACTTAAGAATATAGTAATATCGAATTTTTTCCTCATGAGCAAATAGGGTGGCTATATCATTCAATTCAGTAAGATGTGCCACAGCAGTTTCAGATTCATAACCATAGAAAGGATCGGATTCAACGAAAGCAATTAACTCAGGATCGATAGAGAATTCATTATCCTTATTAGTAACAAAGATAGGTGAAGTAGCAAACTTAGAATCATATTGCATTCTAGCATTCAAAGACTTTTCTTTCAACTTAGCTAACAGTTTCTTAAGATCATCTCTATCATTGCAACCAAAAAAGTCTTTAGCAGTTTCTTCATCCATAATATAAACCTCAGGTATAATAGGCAATTCATATCTAGGGGGAGAATCATAATCTTTAGTTTCAGTAATATCATCAGTTTTGGTAATTTAATTCTCTCTAACCCTAGCAAGTTGTTCATCAGGAAATTCACCTAGTGGCACAGTATTATCAAGAAAAGAAGTAGTATCATCATAAGCATCATGCATAGAAGAAGTGGCATCATTAATAACATGCGACATATCAGAATCAATAGCAGGTGTAGGTGTCGCAAGTTTACTCAAAACAGAAGGTGAATCAAGTGCAGAGCTAGATGGCAGTTCCTTAGCTCCCCTCGTAGTTGAGGGAAAAATCTTGGTTCAAGTATCTTTCAAATTCTTCATAGTGATCAACAGATATAAATCCCAAGTGACTCAGAGAGTAGAGCTATGCTCCCCGGCAACGGCGCCAGAAAAAGGTCTTGATAACCCACAAGTATAGCGGATCGCAACAGTTTTCGAGGCTAGAGTATTCAACCCAAATTTATTGATTCGACACAAGGGAGCCAAAGAATATTCTCAAGTATTAGCAGCTGAGTTGTCAATTCAAACACACCTGAAAGACTTAATATCTGTAGCAAAGTAGTATGGAAGTAATGGTAACGGTGGCAAAAGTAACAGTAGCAGTTTTGTAGCAAGCGTAACAGTGGCAACGGAAAAGTAATTTAGCAAAGATCAATATAAAACGAACTCGTAGGCAATGGATCAATGATGGATAATTATGTTGGATGGCATTCATCATGCAACAGTTATAGCCTAGAGTGACACAGAACTAGCTCCAATTCAACAATATAATGTAGGCATGTATTCCGAATATAGTCATATGTGCTTATGGAAAAGAACTTGCATGACATCTTTTGTCCTACCCTCCCGTGGCAGCGGAGTCCACATGGAAACTAGGGGATATTAAGGCCTCCTTTTAATAGAGAACCGGACCAAAGCATTAGCACTTAGTGAATACATGAATTCCTCAAACTACGGTCATCACCGGGAAGTATCCCAACTATTGTCACTCCTGGGTTGCCGGATCATAACACGTACACTACAAAAAATACACTTCCGTGATGATACGTGTTTGTCACAGTAGGTCACATTTTCTGTCATGCATGTACATCCATGACAAATTTATGACAGAATCAAGATAGTCATACATGTGCTGTCGTAGAAGTGTTCCATGACATTACCAAAATTATCATCATGGAAGTGTCCACTTCCATGACGATAAATCGCGTGTCACAGAAGTGCTTTCGTCAAGGGTGACCGACACGTGGCATCCACCGTAACGGAATGTCGTTAAGCTATCGGGTCCGGTTTTGGATCCGATAACCCGTTAACAGCCCCGACCAATGGGGATTTTCCACGTGTAAAATCATCATTGGCTGGAGGAAACACGTGTCGGCTCACCGTTGGGACAGATGTCATCCACTCATTGGACCCAAAGCGCCTATGATACGTCAACACGTGGCATGGCCCAACAGAGGCCCATTCCTGTGAAAAGGCCGGCCCGTTTGACTTGGTCAAAAGGTGGCGGGCCGGCCCACGGCAAGCCTGTTAACGGCTTGTTCGCATATAGCCCATTTACAGCCCGCTATCCCAGGGCCCGTTTACGGCCTATACGGATTAGGCCTAGTAGCGTCATCTGGGCCGTCCAATATAATTCCAGCCCGTTTTAACTTTTGGCCCATGTATGGCCCATGACGTCTTTCGGCCCATATGAGGCCCTTAGTAACCCTCGGCCCCTTAACGGCCCGCGGTAAAACTGGCCCATTATGAACAGTGTATCACTTTATACCCAATAACGACCCATTATTCTGTTGGGCCGTTTCCAGCCCATATTATCTTTCGGCCTTCTCAGGGCCCATTTATTCTTGGGCTCATTTCCAGCATTCGGTTACTTACGGCCCGTTACTGTCATTTTCTGCTTGTGGGCCAAATTCAGCCCGTGGTTACAGTCGGCCCGTTTGTGGCCCGTTAATACGTTGGGCCGTTTTCATGTCAAAAAAACCCGTTGGGCTGTTTTCATAGAGTTATCAAATATGTCCTATTAACGGCCCGTTATTGTCCACGAATAGTATGGCCCATGATTGGCAAAATGATGATATGCCCCGTAGAAGGCCCATGGATCCTACGGCCCGTAAAAGGCCCATGGATCGTACGGCCCATAGAAGGCCATGGATCCTACGGCCTGTATAGAAGGCCAATGGATCCTACAGTCCGTAGAAGGCCCATGGATCATACGGCCCGCAGGAGGCCCATGGTTACAACAGTCCGTGTGTTGCCATGATTATTTTGGCCTAGTTTCCAAAAATAGGTTATTGTGGCCACTAGAAAAACACAGAAAAAGAACTGCAATGACTACAAGCAAACAACTAAACAAGACAATAAGGAAATAAATAAGCAAGCAATTAACGCTAGCCTATTATCGCTATTACACATATTACATCCACTGGGCATCAAAAGTTCGCCACCAGTGCAAATATAGGGAACAAAGTAGCATATTACATACACTGGTCGTCGGAATTGGCCACCAGTGCAAATAAACGCGGCAGCAAAACAAGAGCATAACTGAAACAACTTCAGAAGAGCTCAAGAAATGTGGTATCCACCATGCTGGCAATAAGCTTAGCAAGCTTATTAACTTTGTCCTATTTGGCACTAAAATCCTCAAACGCTTGCTGTTGCACCAGAAAGTATGCATCTGAATGCTCCAGGGACTTCTGCAGTCCTTCCGCTTCTTGTCGCAGCACAGCTGATCGATGTCTTTCAACTTGTAGTTGAGACTCAAGAAATCGAACTGATTCAGACAGTGATTTTGAATAGCTTGTGCAAGCGGTAGTGACCGATAACTCGAACACTAAACCAAGACAGGACTTTGGGGTTGTCTCACTGTCTTCGAGATAGTCTTCCTTAGCTGTTTTATCAGCTTTGTTGGAGACTAACAAGGATGTGTCACTATCCTGAACCTTATCTGCATTACTTCCTTTACCATTGCTTAATAAGGCACTCTTCCCCAATATTCTGTCAGCATTCTAAAAGAAGAAACAAGCAGACACATAACAGGTTTAGCATGTACTAGTATATGAAACTCATTTCGGTGAACCAGTTCATTAGTAAGGTGGACATGATTAAACTACCAAGTCTTCTATTGCCAAGTACTAGTACATAATAAAAGCATCAAACAAACATATATCTATGTCCTATGGTCACTGCATTGTCTTGCCAAATCAAAATAGAGACACGATTCAAATCATATCAGTTCAAGACAAAGTAGCAGTGAAAGAATACAAAGCGTGGGAAACTACACGGCACAACAAGATTTTAGATGGGCACCACGGGTCTACATGTACAACAACACTATTGGCTCTGTTGTGATGCTAGTAATGTGCATGATATGAGAAGTCAACTGTATACATAATTGAAATTGAAATCAATGGAGCTATTGATAAGAGCAAGCCTGTTAAAGAAACATGCGTGAACATACCTGCTGTGCCATTGGAGTTTCGATTGGATCCTTGATTTTAAAAATAAGTTTGTATGAGTAAATACAGTGATACAAGAGCAAAGCAGTATGCACGATAGCAATCATAGTTAAAAAAGGCGCGCCTAGGCTCTAGGCGTTGGTGAAACGCATTGCGCATAACTACGCTTAATCTGTGCATAACTGTGCATAAGCATGCGCTTTGGTCAGTAAAGCGCAAGGCGGTGGCAAAACGCACAATTAACGCCTAGCGCTTTTTTGAGCTATGATAGCAATGGAATCTTAAATTAGAACAGTTGTTCTTCAGGTTTAGGCACTTGTTCTACATGAACAGAGTACAGTAAGACGCAAGAATATAGTACTTAAAAATAGAAAATGAGCTCATAGACCTTACCACATTCTTGTTTCGGGACCAGTACAGAACAAGGCGTTCCCAGTCATCGTCCAGTAAATGTGTCTCAGGAGAACGTAAGGGAATTTGATGAGTTTCTTTGCTGGTGAAGTACGTTTTCTTCAGGTAATCCCGATACTGCCACCAAGCATTCTTGAAGATAGCAGAGGTATTAGCACAGGTTACCTCATCCTGAGTTTCCAAATCGGTCCTTCTCTATAGAGAAAAATGGGAAAATTTGCTGTATTATAACCATCATGGAGGTAGGATGTATGGGACAAAGCAAAGTAATTGCCATGAATAACATTACATACACATAACTCCTAGACAAACACCTACAACTGGCATTTTCCTTCGTCTTCAGTATAATATTTCCAAGATGGGAAGATACGCACATACGATTTAACAACATCAAATGCGATGGATGCTAAA
Source organism: Triticum aestivum (assembly GCF_018294505.1). Classification (NCBI taxonomy): domain Eukaryota; kingdom Viridiplantae; phylum Streptophyta; class Magnoliopsida; order Poales; family Poaceae; genus Triticum; species Triticum aestivum. The sequence continues at coordinate 228,811,522 of NC_057814.1, read as the reverse complement.
CTACGACTAGCTGGTTGTGCTTCCTCCACAGGAATAGGCGTACTAACTGGTGGAGTTGGGGTTCGCCGTGATAGTACTGGCCCTTTGGGCACTGGAGCTGCCTTACTAACTGCTCTTTTTTGGGAGCTTTGTGGTGGAGATGGTGCTGTGTCAACAGGAACTGGGTTACTATCTGCTGGGGTTGGGGTTAGATTGGGTGAAGCTGGTTCTCTGTCCATCGCAGTAGGGGTACAATCTGCGAGAGTTTGGGTTATGTGTGGTAGGGCTGGTTCTCGTGCATGTACAACCAGGGTGCTATCTCCACCAAGAGATAGAACTATTTTATTTGAAGACCGTGTTTTTAGTCCGCTAGATGCTGGCATCACCCGCTCCAATTCAAATGGCTGATAAACAGGAAACATAGTTGAATGTACAGACATTGTATGAGAGACAGATGCAATACATAGTGTGGAAAAAAGAGGGCATGAAATAGTTGACATGTATATTGTTTAACTTAAACGGATAGCATGACATAATTTCACATATACGATGTCTATCTAAACTAGATAGCATAGCATAACATAATTCAAAGATATGATGAATAACTAAACAGGATCGCATGACATAATTCACCTACATGTTATCTAAGTAATCAGGATCTCATCATTTAATTCACATATGTGATTTATATGCTAGGGCATTAGATATGATATCTGAACTAAGAACATGGTGTTGAATATTGTGTATATGATGTCTAAACTATGCAATGCAAGACACCATATGCATGATATGAGCAGTATAACCGTGCCAAGTTAGAGCATACACCTCGGTGGGGGAATAGGACTGGTCATCTGTCTCTGAATCCATCTCTGAGGAGCTATCGGGACCCAACAAGAGATCTGCTTCGACAGGTAGCACTGTCTGCTCTGAAGGCCATGTTTTCACTCCAGATTTTTCAATCTCCCACCCAAATGGCTGATTCACAGGAAGAGTAGTTTAATATACAAACATTGTCGACAAATGGAAATGTAATGAAGAAAAGGATGGGCAATATATCATTCAAATATATGATGCATGGTTAAACAGGATGGCATTGCACATTTCACGTATATTATGGCTGGCTAAAAGACATGAGACTGCATAATTCCCATATATGATATAGAAACTAAACAGGAGGCATTACAGAACATGTCTAAACTAAGCAGATGACATATATGATGTCAAAAGTAGGCACTGCAAGGCAACATATGCATGATATGACTAACATCATCATGCCAAGGTAGAGCAAACACCTTGGGGGTAAATAGGAGTGGTCAGCGGCGTCTGAATCCGCCTCAGAACAGATATCTTTCTCTGGATTACAATCTGGAGAGGGGTGGGGAGGGTTTGCCATTGAACCCACCATGGAGCGATGTCTGCATGACATTGTATTGCGGCGCAAAACTCTTCTCTTTTTCTCTACATGTTCAGCATGACTGTGTACAATATCTGACATGCATACGAAAAAAATATGGTGAGATTATGTAAGGAGAGCATGCAGAAATTTAGAGTGATGGTAACAACCAGTGGATGGACCCAAAAATAATGATAGCAGGTTGATGCTTGCTTTAATTCAATAAAAAGACAGATGATGATTGCTTTACTATTTGTTTCCCACCCAAGATGAACAACATAGGCATACCCTAGGTGAACCAGATATTAGACAGAGATACTATTCATTGCTTCCTCGATATGTGCCCCACAACTAATTTAGAACTCAAGTTTGAACATTAATTTGGACCTGACTTGGAGTCCAAGAGGTGAACAGGACGATAAAGTAGCAGGTAATTTTAAGCAATGCATGTTTCTGTCGATGGAGCAGCTCAGTTGAGGTGGACGACGTCGCGGCAGGAGTAGGACAAACCACACAAAGTTTCCTTCGTCACCTACCTGTAACTGAAGTAATTATGTAAGGGCTCATTTGGCTTGCATGATTCTAAAAACGCGGGGATAGGAAAAACACCGGAATAGGATAGGAATGCACATGGTAAACAGAGCATTTGTAAACACAAGATTTCTGTCAACTTGAGGGCTTCTTTGATTTGTAGGATTTCCAAAACACGGGAATAGGAAAAACATGGGATTAGAGTGGAATGTCGTCTTGAATCCTACAGGGATTGTACGAGTGTTTGATTGTGCATAGAAAAAACGTAGGATTCTTTCAAAGAGGTTTGAGTGGATGGAAAGTTTCCTATGAAATCTAGTGCAAATGAATCCTATGGAAAAATTCCTCTGGTTTACAATACTACGAATCAAACAACCAAGATAGGAAAAATTCCTAAGGATTAGAATCCTCCAAAATTCCTTTGAGAATCCTTTGAATCAAAGAAGCCATGAGTGTTTGGTTTATAGGAATTGGAAGAGCAGAGGAATGCAAAGAAACATGGCCAAAATAAAGTGAAACCATATGAAAGCGTGTACAGTTAGAATGTTATTCTTCCACTAATGCACTTGGTCTTGTTTTCATGCATAGGATTTTGAAAAGTAGGTCCAGGTGGATGTTTTGCTTCATTCCCTTCAACAAAATGCATGAATAATTGAATAGTAGAGTGCCATTGGAAAATTCCCTATTGCTATGTTTTTCCGTTGAACCAAAATAGCCCTAATGGATCGACATGAATGTATAGTAATAAGTGATGCAACAAGTGTACAACCTCTTTGCCATAGCCGTGTCGACCTCGGCATCATTGGGTTGGTCGCTGAAGCAGTTGAGGCAGAGGTGGCTGTCGGAGGTGTGGAGGAAGATCTGAGGAATCTGTAGACGGCGTCCAGGGCACTGCTTTGTTGTGATGGATCGTTCTGTCATTGGAGCAGCCCCGGTGAGCCGTAAGACGTCAAGGCTGAAGCAGCACAAGACAGACATCGTCAATCTCAAGTGGGATTCTAATAGCATCTCCAATAGATGATGTAAAATAGATGTAAAATTTACATCACCAAAAACCACCTGACTACAACAGATGAGGTAAAAACTGTTGACTCTGAACTTAACTGTCGAAACTGAAATTTACTATGGAATCTGAATGTTACTGTCGAAACTGAACGCAATGGTAGTAGAGAGGCACTTGACATGTAGTTTAGGGAGGGCCTGCAGTTCATCTTCAACCTGCACCCCCCTGAGCCGCCAGCCACCACCGGCCGAACCGCCGGCCCCAGCGCCGCTCCGAAACAACTCCCCACCGCCGGTCCGCCGCTGCCCCGACCAGCCTATAGGCCCCCCGCTCCCCACCCTGAACCCTAATATAGATAGTGGGGTACCTCTCCGGCGAGCCCCCGTCCCCGCTGCGGGTGGTTCTTCCTTAACTCCGGCGAGCCCCCCCCACCCCCTGAAAATCGACTGACCCAAAAGTCGATTCAGTTGACTGAAGTGTAGCTAAATCGGAGCAGAGCAGCAGCACGAGCAAGGGGGAGAGCAGCAGCAGCAGCGCGACCGAGCGAGTGAGAGCCGGAGCAGCAGCAGCTAGGCCAGCGAGCGATCGAGCGAGAGCTGGAGCAGCAGCAGCAACGCGAGCGAGCGAGAGAGCCAGAGCAGCAGTAGCAGATCCGGCCGGTATGGACGCCGCCACCGAAGGGGCCTCGCACTAGGGGAGAGCCGTCGTGGTGATGTCGCCCGCGGCGCCGACTTCAAGGTAGCCGCTCCATGGGGGTGCGGGATGGAGCACCGTCGGCGCCGGGAGGTCGAGCTAAGGAGAAGGTGCGATGCGATGAGTGTACAACCTCTTTGGTGGCGCCGAGTAGGCCTCGGCTTCGTCCGAGGACTCGGTGAGGATGTTGCGGTTCCCGTGGAGCAGGATAAGGCGGCGCTGTGGGGATGGAGCAGCCGCGATAGACGAGGCGATCGTCGGAGCAGCTCCTTGGAGGTGGAGGATAGGGCGGCTGAACCGGCGGGACGACGAGATGGACGACAGATCCTCATTCGGGGAGGTGGACGAGGGACGTCGAGCTGTTGCGGTGGACGACGTCGTCGGGGAAGAGGCTCCGGCTGGGCAGCAGTGAGGTGGCGGACGGAGGAGGGTGGGGTTTCGCGGCTGGAGCGGAGAGGTTATGGCGGCCTGGGATTTCGAATGGCAAAAAGGAGGCGATGGGAGGGGTGAACCATGACTTAGGGACGCGCTTGTCCAAAATGTAGGGTGTGTTACAAAAGTACCCCACACCAATTTGAACTAGCGGCCCTTTCGGCTCAGGGTTAGAAGGGGGATTTCATGTGTCGGGATTTGGCAGCTGGAGGGAGTTTTCGCGCGCATTGTAATTTCGGGATAGCAAGGCGCGGGTTGTGAAGGCGCCAGTTTTGGGAGCACGATATCTGAATTGTCGGGATATAACAAGGCGCGGGTTGAATTTTAGGGACAAGCCTAACGTGTAATATTGTACTTGTACGTACCAAATCAATTCGCACTTCCCTCAACCAAAAAGAAAACGAAAAAATAAAAATATTCACACCACACAAAGAGAGAGTCTTGCCCCGTTTTACTATAAAAATGCTATTCAAAGCTACTCCCTCCTTCCATCTATATAGGGCCTAATGCGTTTTTCGATGCTAACTTTGACCAAATATTAGAGCAATAATATATGACATGCAACTTACACAAAGCACACCGTTAAATTCGTCTGTGAAGGTTCTTTCAATGATATAATTTTCACATTGTGCATGTCATGTACTATTAATCTTGTCAATAGTCAAAGGCGGTCTTAAAAAACGCATTACGCCCTATATAGATGGAAGGAGGGAGTATGAATCCATGTTACTATGTCCAATTAAATTTTTTCGCTTGCTATATAATGCATGTAACCTACTCATACCAACATTTTAGTGCATTCCAAATGTCTATACTACCGCTGCAATTCGAACTGAATTTGAATTCGTTTCTCTATTTCAATAAGAATCTTCAATCATGATTGTTGCCAACTTCAACCATCATTCGTGTATTACCTTAATAACACACCACATGATTACTATAGAGATAGATATGAACTATGTGTACTACATGAACTCAAATTCTATTTTTTGAATACACTTGATGTTGATTCCAAATAATAGTACATTTGATGTACTAACTATATATTCATAATCTAAACCATGTTCCATACGTGTACACCGTGTTTATCACACATAGTATAGTGCCCCGCCCCCTACATTATGACAAGTATTTAGACCTGAGCTGCAAAAGCCACACATTAGCCCAAATTATGATCAATGTTCTATATATTATACGTAGTACTAGCAAGATGCCCATGCGTTCCACAAAACAACAACATGATCAAGGGGAGGCCTAATTTGCAAATATGGAGAGGGGTGTGGGTATCTTTTTTCAAAATTGCCATAGTTTCCTGCCTATCCGTCAGATATAAATCGGACGGCCTATATTGCAGGATGGAAGGCACACCATCATCAACAACTCCATTTTTTATAAGAGTAGAGATAAAATATATTATATGTAGTATAACATGCTCATAACCACACCATGTGTATCACCGTTATATATATTCACACATGCGTCGGTTTAAAACACTATGATAAATTCTTCAAATATCCAAATTCGCTTTTTATAATGAAGTATGATCTCTATTCGTCTTTTACACCCACACAATCCTCTTATCTTTGTAGCTAGCTAGCCCTAATTAACTTTCTCTCATGCATGCACACGCCCGCATCCCTCTCACCCTCCCTCAGCATTCTCTAGCTCCATCGCGCAAATTCGTCTTTTCACTTTAGGTTGTTCACCCACGGTGTGTGTAGGCCCCCCAGATCATTGTTTACGACACACATCGATCCATATGCCTCTCTATCCAGGTGTGCCTAGCACAAAACACAAGCTTCCCCTCTTCTCTTATCACCGTCCATGCCTCACTCCCACCACTCTTTTCATCGATCTCGTACTCGCACACTCCTCCCCCTTGATATAGTATGACTCTCGTGCCACCTCCTAGATGCATCCCTCTCTCTCTATCCTTCTCCACGTGCCGCATTTGCTTCTAACACACACATGCATGTATACCGATCGATCTCCCAACATATATGTCGGTGTACAAAAGAAGGGGCGCACCTTTGTACCCCTTTACCTGTGCACGGACAGTCGGAGCCGGGCCCATCGCCACACCAAGTAGAGCAGGGGAGGTGAACCGAGGTAAAGCCGAAGCCCGAGGCAGCCGGAGCAACACCAAGGCCAAGACCACAAAGAGCAGAGGAACGAAGCAGGTTCCCCCGGCAAGACCCTTGCCGGGGCAGCCTCAGCAGCCCTGGCAAGACCCTTGCCTGGGCGGCCCATCAAACACCAACAGAGCGAGCCACCCTTGAGCCCACGTCCCCAACACCATCAGCCACGTTGGGCCAGGGCTCGGGAGGCACCTCTGTGGTGGCATGTAGATCTTTGTGAAGACAAGGAATATTCAAGATCAGATGAGGATTAGAAGGCGGCGATCCTCAGCAAGACCCTTGCTGAGGGGAACCACAAGACCCCCGGCAAGATCCTTGCCAGGGACGATGGCGCGCGACGGCAAGGCCCTTGCCGGGCCACCCGGCAAGGCCCTCGCCAAGGGCGCCAGCAGGGCCACTGCCAGGCCCGCACCAACCAAGTCTCCGACGCCGTTCGCATGCAGCTGCCAGCTCAACCAGCTGAGCAGGCACCTGCGTGGCAACATGCAGCTCCCAGGCCAACTCATCAAGCGCCTGTGTGGCAGCATGCAGATCTTCGTGAAGGCTCCACCACCGCGCCACCTTAGCTGCCTGCCTGCCTACATGGCGCCGCACGCATCGCTGGCCAGGTCGCGTGTCGACGCGAGGAGGAGCGGCGACGGACGCGACGGGCCTTGCCCCCGTCCCTGATAAAGCTAGGGGACACCTCAGCCGCGCATTACATGCGTCTTGTCCTGTAATACGAGCGATAAGCTCGCAATACTGTACGCCTTTCCACCTCATGTATGCCACTGTGGCAGCCCCTTTCGACTATAAAAGGAGGCCCATGGCATACTGGAGAAGGATTCGGCTCTTTGGAACCACGCACCCCACCATAGCTAGTTTAAGAGCTCAAGAACTCTCTGAAATACACCCACCAAAGCAGGACTAGGGTTTTACGCATCTTCGCGGCCCGAACCTGGGTAAACGATCCTTGTGCTGACTACTAATCCTGCTCTTCTCGCAACCCTGCGCCCCGGCAACCGTAGTAGGGATTCTTGTGATCCCATAGGTGTCGTTCCACACTGACATCTTTGGTGCGCCAGGTAGGGGGCCCAATTGTGAGAATCTGGTCTGGTAGTTAGTCTAGCAGTTCTTCGTCGCCATGGCTCCCAAGAAGAAGACGACCACGGCGATCGGCTAGTCGGGGGCCGAGCGGCCCGTGCCAGTACGGGCGAGCAGTGGCCCGGTCACGGACAGAACCTGAGCCACGGTCCACGAGCACCAGCATCGCCCTGGTAGTCAGAGCCTGGCGAGCGGCGCCGTTCGTGCGCCAGGCGACTGGCCGCACATCACCAAGTCTAAATATGGGGCTGGGCCCCCCCGCAGGCAGTGCGGGGCCCTCCAAGAGTATCGTTGTGCCACCCACGGGCGGCGCAGCAACCTCCAAGACGCCCAGGCCGGCGACCACTGCGCGCTCTTCCCATGGTGTGCGCGACGAGCAGCGCCACCATGCCGGTGACCCTGGGCACCGCCGTGGGAAGAGCCATGTGCGTCGTCCACAGGATCAAGGAGTTCAGCATGCCCGCCGAAGTGCTGGCGAAAATGGCGTGCAGCCGCTGGGTCATGATGGAGCTCCTTCTAACGTGGTTAGAAGTCGAAGCGCGCCACGGTCCACGCAGCTGTCGCCGCCACCCACGCCAGCAGAAGCTTTGGCACGCGCGCAGCTGCTCCTCGACTTCCCTCCTGCTGCAGAGAAGCTTGACGAGTGGAGGGCCACCATCCGGAGCCTCATCACCGTCGCTAACAAAGACGATCCGCGACCGGCGGGGCCCTCGGGTCGGCGCTCCACCGAGCCACCGCATGCTGGCGCTGGGAGGTCCGGGGGAGCTGCGGCCACAGTGCACTCTCCTCCTCCCCACCGGCCGCCGCGGGCGTCTGCCCGTCGGGACGACGCTTGTGATAACATCTCTATAGCATCGTCCGACCCGCGGACCCACCGCGACCAGCGCCACATTCTTCGAGAACAAGCTCACGAAGACGCTCGGACCACTATCGAGCGCCGGTGCGATACATGCCACCAGTCGGACAAGCGGGCGGGACCCGCTATGGACCACCCAGCACCGGGGGGCTCCGGCGGCCTACCTTACGAGGTGGGCTGCCCGGCCTTTACCCGTGAGCTGCGGCAGTTCTAGTGGCCGTCCCACCGCACGTTCAAGCCCGACGTCGGCGAGAAGTACACTAGCAAGACCCATCCGTCCGAGTTCCTCGGCATCTACACCATCGCAATGCAGGCGGCCGGAGCTCGCGACGACAAGGTGCTTGCCAATTATTTCCCGTTGGCAATGAAGCCGAATGTTATGTCTTGGTTGATGCACTTGCCGGCGGATTCCATTTCTTCTTGGTCGGATCTGTGCCATGAGTTCGTTGGCGCCTTCACAGGAGGCCACCAAGCTAATGGCCAGGCCAGTGATCTGCATATCATTCCCCAGAAGGAAGGGGAACCCCTACGCAAGTACATCCAGAGATTCAGTCGGGTGCAGTAAAACATCCCCGACGTTCATCTCGCCGCTGTGATCAGCGCGTTCCATCAGAACATGCGCAACTACAAGATGTGCGAAGAGCTGGCGATGACCAAGGTTAAGGATGTGGCCGAGCTCGGGCTGAAGCGGGAAGGAAGTACCCCGGCGAAGACGCCAGTGCGGAAACCGACTCTACCGACGAAGACGCCGCCACCCCAACGAAGAAGGGCCAGCGTCGCAACAGGAAACGCAAGGGCAAGGCCGTACTTGCCGTTGAGGGGTCTGGCGACACCGGCGCTGCCAAGAAGGTCAAGGCAGACGGCCCCGGCAAGGAGATCGCCGGGTGCGTCGCCTGCCGGGCCTTAGCAGCTGCCGACAAGCCAGGGGGCTCCGGCAAGCAGTACTGCAAGATCCACCACACCAAGGGCCACAACCTCCAGAAATGCCAACAAGTCGAGCTGCTTGCTGAAAAGCAAAAGGCCGAGTATGAAAGGCGGGACAAGGAGAAAGGTCAGGACGGTGCCGAGGGATCTGGCAAGAAGCATGGCGGGCAAGGAAGCCGCCCCAACAGGGACAACCAGCAAGAGAGGCCCGCCCGGGGCCGTGACAAGAAACAAGAAGACGATGATCACGACGAGGACGACGAGTCCGGTGAGCAAGAGTTCCAGAAGGCTACGGAGGCCATGTGCGTCGATGGTGGCGCCTCGCTGCATACTTCTAACCGCCAGCTCAAGCAGTGGGCACGTGAGATTACAGCAGCGGAGCCGTCGTTCGACGCTCGGAAGCCGCTGAAGTGGTCCAGCACGCCCCTCATCTTTGACGCCGAGGACCACCCTGACCGCACAACCGCGGCCGGATGTTTTCCATTGTTGGTCTCACCAACGATACGCAACCTCAAGGTGAACAAGATGTTGGTTGACGGCGGGGCCGGCCTGAACTTGATCTCGCCCGTCGTGATCAAAAGGCTGCAAATTCCTGATGGAGACCTCGAGGAAACGGGCACGTTTCAAGGGGTCAATCCGGGGAAGAGCCAGCCGAAGGGAAAGGTCACCCTGCCCGCGACGTTTGGAGGAGAGTTGAACTACAGGATGGAGAGGATCATCTTCGACGTGGCCGAGATCCCCTTGCCCTACAACGGGATCCTCGGCCGCCCGGCACTAGCCAAGTTCATGGTGGCATCACACTACCCTACAACATGCTAAAGATGCCCGGGCCGTTGACCATCATCTTCGTCCCCTCCGACAAGAAGGACGCGCTGATTTGCACCGACCAACTCTACCGGGAAGCAATTGCAGCAGCTGCCGTCAAGGCACCTGCTCCTGCCGCTGAAGGCCCGGGAGGGGAGAAGAAGCCCGGCAAGACCTCTTGCACCCACTCCGGCAAGCACACCTCTTCGGAGTGCTCGCTACCGTCGAGGACGTGCCAGAGAGCTCTACCGGCAAGAGCAAGAAATCCAGAGCCGAGCCACCGCAGACCAAGAAGGTGTCCGCCAGGGGGGATGGCAGGGAGGGGCCTTCACCATAGGCTCCACCCTCGACAGCAAATAGGAAGGCGTGCTCGTCACCTTCCTGCGGGCAAATGTCGACGTGTTTGCGTGGCAAGCATCCGACATCCCCGGTGTTCCCAGGGAGGTGATTGAGCACCACCTAGCTATCTGCCCTCATGCGCGGCCTGTCAAGCAGAAGGTCAGAAAGCAAGCTCTGGAGAGGCAGGAGTTCATCACCGAGGAGATCAGGAAGTTGGAAGCGGCGGGTTTGGTGAGAGGAGTGTGCCACCCGATGTGGTTGGCCAATCCGGTCGTGGTGCGGAAGGCGAATGGGGAGTGGAGGCTATGTATTGATTACACAGATATCAATAAGGCCTGTCCTAAGGACCCCTTCCCGTTGCCACGCATCGACCAGATTGTTGACTCCACGGCCGGGTGTGATCTGTTATCATTCCTCGACACCTACTCGGGCTACCACCAAATCTTCATGACAAGAGAGGATGAAGATAAGACAGCATTCATCACCCCATGTGGTACGTATTGCTTTTTACGGATACCTTTCGGGTTGAAGAGTGCTGGCTCGACGTTTGCAAGAGCAGTCCAAATTGGTTTTGAACCTCAGCTCCATAGAAATATGGAGGCATACATGGATGACATAGTGGTCAAAACCAAGGACGGGCCAACTCTTGTGCAAGATCTGGAAGAGACATTTGCCAACCTTAAGCTGAACCCTGAGAAGTGTGTCTTCGGTGTTCCGTCCGGCAAGCTTCTCGGATTCTTTGTGTCGCAGCGCGGGATCAAGGCAAACCGAGACAAAATCAAAGCTATTGAGCAGATTGAGGCGCCCAAGCGGATCAAAGATGTGCGTCGGCTCACTGGCTGCGTCGGCGCCATGAGCCGATTCATCTCCAAGTCCGCCGAGCGTGCCCTTCCCTTCTTCAAAATCTTGAAGAAGGAAGGCCCGATGGAGTGGACCCCAGAAGCCGAGGCGGCGTTGCGGGATCTGAAGAAATACCTTTCCTCCACGCCAATACTGGTTGCGCCTAAACCACAAGAGCCGTTGCTGCTGTATCTAGCGGCGACGAATCAAGTGGTCAGCGCCGCACTGGTGGCGCAGAGGGAGGTCGATGAGGAGGCAGTGGCGACGGCAGGACCAGCGGATGGCAAGCCAAAGATCCCCCCGGCAGGGCCTGGTGCCGGCAAGGCAGGGCCCCCGGCAGGGTCTGACGCCACCAAGGCAGTGCCTACGCGGTCAGATGAGGTGGTGCAGAAGAAGAAGATGATGCAGCACCCGGTTTACTTAGTCAGCTCCCTCTTGCAGGGGGCTAGGTCGAGGTACTCCGGTGTGCAAAAGTTGCTCTTCGGCCTCCTTATGGCCTCGAGGAAGCTGCGTCATTACTTCCAAGCCCACGAGATCACTGTCGTCACCCGCCTCCCATTGCAACGGATACTGCATAACCCAGATGCAACCGGAAGGATTGTGGAATGGGCCTTGGAGTTGTCAAGTTTTGGTTTGAAGTTTGAAAGTACCTTGACAATCCAGAGCAGAGTCTTGGCGGAGTTCATTGCAGAATGGACCTCAACGCCCGACGAAGAAATCCGGGAGACCGCTCTCCCCGGCAAGGAAGCAGACCGTGATTGGATCATGTACTTTGATGGGGCTTTCTCGCTGCAAGGCGCCGGTGCCGGCGTGCTGCTCGTCGCACCCACCAGAGAGCACCTCAAGTACATGGTCCAGATGCACTTTCCCAGGGAGATGTCCACCAACAACACTGCGGAGTACGAGGGGCTGCTTGCCGGTCTCAGGATCGCGGCAGACCTCGGGGTTAAGAAGCTCATCGTCAGGGGTGACTCGCAGCTTGTTGTCAGACAGGTCAACAAGGATTACCGGAGCCCATTGATGGAGGCTTACGTAGATGAGGTGAGGAAGCTGGAGGAGCGCTTTGACGGTATCCAAGCGGAGCACGTCCCCCGAATGGAGAACGACATCGCCGATTACCTATCAAAGCGTGCGGCATTCAAGCTACCTGTAGAACCAGGTACCTTTTTGCTCCGGTTAACTCAGCCATCCATCGAACCCTCAATGGGGCAGAACAAGCGAAGGAAATCAGGTCCCGGCAAGTACTTTCCCACCAAGCCCTCTGGGACGGCCGGCAAGGATGTTGCCGTGCACACTAAGCCTGCCCAAGAGCAACTGGCTCCGGCAGGGCGTCAAGCCCTGGCCGTAGAGACAGCCGCTCCCATGGCGGAAGAGATGCCTTTGGTCCTTGCCGTCGAGCCCCAGGCTCTGGCATGGGCACAGCATACCGTCCGATTCCTCCAAACAGGGGAGCTTCCTGAGGAGCAGGAAGAAGCGGAAAAAGTAGCCCGTCGGTCTGCCCTGTACCAGTTCGTCGATGACGTCCTGTACAGGAGGAGGCCGGACAGTGTGAAATTGAAGTGCATCCCCCGGGAGGAAGGACTGGAGCTCTTGGCAGAGATACATGGAGGCATATGTGGCTCCCACATAGGGTCGAGGGCCCTTGCCGGCAAGGCGTTCCGGCAAGGTTTCTTCTGGCCCACCGCCCTCCAGGATGCGACGACACTAGTAACCAAGTGTGAAGCGTGTCAGTTCCATTCAAAGAAGCTTCATCAACCAGCTCAAGCCCTTCAAACAATCCCTCTCTCCTGGCCATTCTCGGTCTGGGGGCTCGATATACTGGGCCCCTTCCCCCATGCAGTCGGGGGCTTTGAGTAATTGTACGTTGCAATCGACAAGTTCACAAAGTGGCCGGAAGTGGAAGCAGTGAGAAAGGTGACAACACAGTCAGCCGTCAAGTTCTTCAAGGGACTGGTCTGCCGCTTTGGTGTGCCAAGCAGAATTGTCATCGACAACGGCATGCAGTTCACAACCCACACCTTCATGCAGTACATTCAAGACCTCGGCAGCAAGGTCTGTTTTGCTTCCATGGCACACCCTCGGAGCAACGGCCAAGCGGAGAGGGCGAATGCTGAAGTGTTGCGAGGCCTGAGAACGAAGACCTTTGACAGGCTGCACAAGAGCGGAAGGCGCTCGATTGATGAGTTGCCGGTGGTTCTTTGGTCGATCAGGACGACGCCAAATCGAGCCACCGGTTAGACACCCTTTGCCCTAGTATATGGGGCAGAGGCAGTTCTCCCCACGGAACTCATATACGGGTCACCTCGAGTGCTTGCTTATGATGAGCTTGAGCAAGAGCAGTTGCGGCAAGATGACACAATGCTCCTTGATCGTCTTCAGGCGGCTGTGAGAGCAGCACGCTACCAGCAAGCCTTGCGCCGCTACCATAGCCGCAAGGTTCATGCCCGAAGCTTTGAGGAAGGCGACCTTGTTCTTCGGCACGTTCAGTCGGCCAAGAATACCAACAAGTTGACGCCGAAGTGGGAAGGCCCTTATCGGGTAACACAAGTCACCAGGCCCGACGCAGTCTGCCTGGAGACCGAAGATGCCGTCCCAGTGAGTAATTCCTGGAACATCGAGCATCTTCGCAAGTTTTACCCATAAGGCGCGGCTTGCCGGGCCCCCCGGCAAGCCACCTTTTGTACAAGCTTTGCCGGCAAGGCATGTAACCCTCTGTACAAAGCCAGGCGCGGACCCTGAGCATAAATAAACGAAGCGCTGGCGCCCTAAGTTATAGCATGCATGCTAGGTCGAGTCTCTTCCTTGGTTAGGGTTGATAGTGCTTAGCGGCGGCTAACCCCTAGCCTAGAGGTCGAATGCGCGTCTCTCTGTTTCTTTTCTGTCCTCTTTTGGTTCGCAGGGCACATGAGCACTTCTGCTGAGCTACTTGGAAGAAAGGGCACGGACCGGCATCCCAACCCCGGCAAACCAAAGTTGCCGGGGGCTGCAAGTACAAGGATCCAACCACGGCAAGATGAGATTGCTGGGGGCTGCAAATTCAGATAAGTCTTTTATCCTCTGTCATGCATTTCGTTCTGGAACTGGGATATGTGAAACCTCATTTTATTTCTAGGCCACCGTGCTCCCCTTTTCTATACCCAAGGATTATCTTCTGGGCCCGGATCTGGTTGTAGTCATGGTGGCAAGGAAATAGAATGAGGAGCCTAAGCCCGCTTCATCCCTGCCTCCGCCAAGGGCGTGAGAATGGTCGAGCGAAGTGGGAGGACGACAAGGCCTATTGCCGGGCAGAAAACGTTTATCTTAAATAGTAACAAGGATTCGCTCCTTGTCGTGGGTTCCATCCACGAACGAAAACCCCCGGCAAACACCCCTTTTTCATTAAAAACATCCCGTACAGGTACAGTTCATACGAAATGAAAAACATGAACAAGGAGGATTACAAGCTTTAAATTTTACAAGGCCCGAAGGCTTACAGATTAAAAAAAGATATAAGATGCCCGTAATCCCTTTCTTATCCCTCTCCTCAGGAGGCAGGTCAAGGAGGCGAAAGGGAAAAAGGGGCGCCTAGGCGAGCTATGAGCAGCAGAAAGCACCAAGAGAACACCTCGGTGGCCGCCCACGGATGGGCCGGTGATGACGGTGCCGGGAAAGGAGCTGGAAGACGAGGCGGCAGGATCGGCAATACGCGATGAAGGCGTCGGTGCCCGCGTACTCCGAGTTGATGGCCTTGCCGTCCACCCTCTTCCTCTTCCGCAGCCTCCTGACGCCAGCCGCCCAAGGAGACGGCCCCGAGAAGTTCAAGGAGCTGGCCCCTCCCCCGACAAAACTCTGCCGGAGGAGCGGCCAGGTGCAGATGCTGCTGCTGCCGCACCCGCCCAGGCGCGGGGCGTCCGACGCCTAGTCAGACTCGTCCCCGTCATCTGCCCCGCTGTCCTCCTCGTCACTTTCGCTCGAGGAAGAGCTTCCATCGTCGAAATCTTCATCGGAGGAGCTCTCCACGCAGCACTTTAGGCGAGTCCCGAAGTCTCCGAAGACCTTTACGGAGAGCGGGCCGTCCTCCATTAATTTGAAGTACAGGACGAGCCCCGCCGTCAGGCTGTGGATGCGGGCGAACGTATTCCATCCACGATGGAGGTACATGACCCGATGAGCCGGGAAGTCGACGTCGACCCGCGTGCCCCCATTCCCACAGCCCCTCATGTGCAATCTGAGGGATTGGGGCGGGTCACGCTCCATCTCCCGAGCAAACGGGGCGGGGAGACGAAGACGGCGACGCGGAGGCCGGCGCGGCCTGATGAAGAACTCGCGGGGCTGGTCTCCAACATGGCCTTCCATCGGAAAAGGCATCATTGGCGGGGGCAAAGCCGGCACGCCGCCCCATCCTCCTCTTCCCCGAGCACCACGACCTCTGCCCCGGCCTCGCCCCCTCCCCCTTCCCCTCGCGGCTGGCTCCACCACCGCGAGCTCAGGAGGAGGAGGGATGCGCTGTCGAGCGGCGACCCTCGCCGCCACCGTCGAGGGACCGTGATTCCCTTTCTCCATGGCGAGTGAAAGGAAGACGCAGAAACAGGAGGAGATAGATGACAGAAGAGTGCGGGATGCCGTCCCCCCTTCCCCCTCCTTATAAAGGGGCAGGGTCAGGGCTCGGCCGCCCCGCTCGGCCAATCCAGCCACCAGAGGCGCAGGGAATCGAGACCGACCCACTGCCCCAATCAGCGACGGCCCGGTTTCCCGCCTCCACCGCTTGCCACCCCAAGCGCATGGAGGACACGTGGCGAACGTGCAGAATCGAGGGGACGGGTGAAGCGACCTCTCCCCACCCCGTGATCGTGGGGTGTGGACGCCTTGAAGACCGCGACCCGGCCCCGCGCAGTAAATGAGCCGTGCCTCCACGCCTCCCTCTTTTTATGGGGAAGGCGCAAGCCGCCTCTTTACCACGATGTGACGCATGCATGCGGAAACCGCCCCACGCATGTCGCCCACGTCACGCGCACCCCTCCACGTCGCGTGTTCAACGCGGGTCGTGGGAAGCGCAGCGCGTGAAAAGTTTCACCGCGCTAAAAACCGCCCCGCCTGCCCGTGCACCGTTTTGGGCCTGGCCCAACAACGTGTCGCGCTTATATGTGGCCCAGGCCCGGGGGCTCCTGTCGGTGTACAAAAGAAGGGGCGCACCTTTGTACCCCTTTACCTGTGCACGGGCAGTCGGAGCCGCGCCCACGGCCACACCAAGCAGAGCAGGGGAGGTGAACCGAGGTAAAACCGAAGCCCGAGGCAGCCAGGGCAACACCAAGGCCAAGACCACAAAGAGCAGAAGGATGAAGCAGGTTCCCCCGGCAAGACCCTTGCCGGGGCAGCCTCAATGGCCCCGGCAAGACCCTTGCCGGGGCGGCCCGTCAAACACCAACAGAGCGAGCCACCCTTGAGCCCACGTCCCCAACACCATCAACCACGTTGGGCCAGGGCTCGAGAGGCACCTCTGTGGTGGCATGCGGATCTTTGTGAAGACAAGGAATATTCAAGATCAGATGAGGATTAGAAGGCGGTGATCCTCGGCAAGACCCTTGCCGAGGGGAACCACAAGACCCCCGGCAAGATCCTTGCCGGGGACGACGGTGCACCACGGCAAGGCCCTTGCCGGGCCACCCAGCAAGGCCCTCACCAAGGGCGCTAGCAGGGCCACTTCCAGGCCCGCACCAACCAAGTCTCCGCCGTCGTTCGCATGCAGCTGCCAGCTCAACCAGCTGAGCAGGCACCTGCGTGGCAACATGCAGGTCCCAGGCCAACTCGTCAAGCGCCTGTGTGGCGTCATGCAGATCTTCGTGAAGGCTCCACCACCGCGATACCTTAGCTTCCTGCCTGCCTACATCGCGCCGCATGCATCGCTGGCCAGGGCGCGTGTCGAAGCGAGGAGGAGCGGCGACGGACGGGACGGGCCTCGCCCCCGTCCCCGATAAAGCTAGGGGACACCTCAGCGGCGCATTAAATGCGTCTTGTCCTGTAATAAGCGATAAGCTCGCAATACTGTACGCCTTTCCACCTCCTATATGCCACTGTGGCATCCCCTTTCAACTATAAAAGGAGGCCCATGGCATACTGGAGAAGGATTCGGCTCTTTGGAACCACGCACCCCACCATAGCTAGTTCGAGAGCTCAAGAACTCTCTGAAATACACCCACCAAAGAAGGACTAGGGTTTTACGCATCTTCGCGGCCCGAACCTGGGTAAACGATCCTTGTGCCGACTACTAATCCTGCTCTTCTCGCAACCCTGCTCCCCGGCAACCGTAGTAGGGATTCTTGTGATCCCATAGGTGTCGTTCCACACCGACAATATACCTAGGTCAACTTTAACTATTCCCCCCTCCCCCATCGATCGACGTACCTCACAAGTTATGTCTCTCCTTTCTCTGACAAAGGACGATTGATCTTCCTAGTAGTTATGTCTGCTTACCACAGCCATATCGCCCCCCTCATCATTCGTGCATGCCTCCTGACCCGTCTCTCACACGCACGTGCACAGACAGGAAACCATCCCCTCTCTTATTGATATTGCAGGCGTGCCCTCCGGTTGTCTAGCAAGCCTATCCCACCATTTGTTAGAAGCAACTCCACTACCACCCCCTCCAACACTCTAGCTCTGTCTCTCTCCCAACCTTATTCCTCTCCTACACATATGCATGGATGCCGGTCGATCTCCCTTAATACATGAGGTAGATCGATCTCCCTTAACACATGAGGTAGGCCTCTCTCCTCCTCCACACATATACCAGCCATTGTACCTCTATAGTTAATTAGGCCTCCCTCCCCCCACCACACACCGATAGTCGAGCGCTGTAGGTAGGTATCCATGCCACAAAGACAAACTGCACCTGCCCCCTCTAACGTTCCAGTAGGCCAGTCACTCTATATCTTTGACGTGGGCACACACAAATTCGATGGCACTCTTTATCGATCGCGTGCGCACACACACACATCATCCCTCTCTTCGATTCTATGGACACCTCAAGCCAATGATACCTCCACTCTCTTCTCGTGGATCGCCCCCTCTATATATATGATATATCCAGGACTCTATTTCACACACATTGCATATGTTACATTTTTTGATTGACCCCACCCCCCCCAAAAAAACTCTCACGAACCCACACACTATATCTCTCCACATTTGTATCTCTCTCACACAACCCCACATAGGTGGTGTACGTATACAAGAAGAGAATAGGTGCACCGTGCACGTACTCACGCTTCGTGCCCAGCCACACCCGTGCGGGTACACGGTGGAGCTCATTTCTGTACGAAATGGCAGCCCACGTGCTAATTTGAACGCGTGTAGCAGTTGTTTACCTACGGAGGTCGTGTACCCCGCGTGCACGAAACAAAGTTCGACTTGATGCGTTGGCGCGTTATTTTTAAATAAAGTTATATCGCTCAATGGCACGTACACAGAATATAAAACGATTTTTATGGAGAAAAAGGTAGTCCGCTCCACTATATACAATGGAGCCTGCCTGCCTGGTTTGTCTCTCTTCAGAGTATCTCACACAAGGCTGCGGTGGCCTCTCTCTCTCACACCGTTGGTCACTGTTCCGGCCGCATCCCGTCTGCCGGCGAAAAGGGAGGACGTGCATCGTTTCTCCATTCGACGGCGCCGAGGCAGCACGTCCCGATCTGCGGTACACGCCGTTCTCTCTGACCAAGCTCCGGCGTGGTAGGGCCTACGCCACCTGCTCGCTGCCGAAGTATGGGCAGATTCCGCCCGCCGCCGCTCACCTAGTTACATCCCGACGACCTCCAGGTATCCCCTCCGGCCTTGCTCCACTGCCGTCTTCCCACGTCGCTGCATGTGGATCTTCCATAGTTCTTTGCCCAAAACGTAGCTCGTCCGGCGTACTTTCCATATTGCAATCTCGTCCTCACACCGTTTTAGAAAAACACAACCGTGTTGTTATCTTCCCTTAGGACAAGGAATATGCTTCTTTTTTGGCGTCGCATGTGTCATCAACAGTTATTGGCCAGTAATTGTTTCCTTTCTACCTCTTTTTTGCAAACAGGGCTATCCATTTCACCTCGTTGCTATTGCGACCTTTTGGTGAACTGCACAAATGACTTTTTTCTTAAGAGTGTTTTGTGCAGTTCTACCAAATTGTCACACGGGCAACGTCTCTACATTTCAGTGCGACTGCACAAAGGGAGATTGGTTTTGCTCTATCCTCCTCATCCAACTCCGAGCCTAATCTTCTCCAACTAGTTAGTCTTAAGAGAGACTGCAAAGGTGACCGGCTTCTATTTGTGTGTTTATTGTTTCATCAGCAGTCCTCTATTATCGTAATCAGACTTAATATCTTTGGGACAGGGACGCTCAGCTCTATTTTAGTGGAACTGCACAAAACGATCGGAATGTTGCATGCTCCAGACAGCTACTTTTTTCCCAACATGCCTTGTTGATTTAGACAGAGCTGGGGGGGCGTTGCTGCCAATGAAAGCATGGATCAATTTTAATTTAACACCTTCTCACAACTTTGTCTTCAGTTGTGATGTAAATATTAGCTCTGATTAGCAAGGAAGTTAGTTTTTTATTGTTTCCGAAAGAGCATCGATGGCAAGACACACGAAACAAAAGCTGAAAGCTCACACCATTGTACAATTTCATGTCGCTGGAAAATTATTTGTTATAGTACGTCAATTATGTAAACAAATGCTGGAAGCTTGATAGCATTGCCAGAAGCCTCTTCGGCATCCGGGTCCATGTGCCATGCACAAAATTATACTCCTTCGTTCCTAAATATTTTTCTTTTTACAAATTTCAAATGGGCATATTTTAGAGTGTAGATTCACTCATTTTGCTTCGTATGTGTACTCCCCCTGTTCCTAAATATTTGTCTTTCTAGAGATTTCAACAAGTGACTACATACGGAGCAAAATGAGTGAATCTACACTCTAAAATATGTCTATATACATCTGTATGTTTTAGTCCATTTGAATCTCTAAAAAGACAAATATTTGAGTAGTCACTCGTTGAATCTCTAGAAAGACAAATACTCCGGAATATATTTAAGAACCGAGGGGGTAGTGCATGATAACCCACAAGTATAGGGGATCACAACAGTTTTCGAGGGTAGAGTATTCAACCCAAATTTATTGATTCGACACAAGGGGAGCCAAAGAATATTCTCAAGTATTAGCAGTTGAGTTGTCAATTCAACCACACCTGGATAACTTTAATATCTGTAGCAAAGTATTTAGTAGCAAAGTAGTATGGAAGTAACAGTAATGATAGCAAAAGTAATATTTTTGGGTTTTGTAGTGATTGTAACAGTAGCAACGGAAAAGTAAATAAGCAAAGAACAATATGTGAAAAGCTCGTAGGCATTGGATCGGTGATGGAGAATTATGCCGGATGCGGTTCATCATCTAACAGTCATAACATAGGGTGACACAGAACTAGCTCCAAGTCATCAATGTAATGTAGGCATGTATATCGAATATAGTCATACGTGCTTATGGAAAAGAACTTGCATGACATCTTTTGTCCTACCCTCCCGTGGCAGCGGGGTCCTAACGGAAACTAAGGGATATTAAGGCCTCCTTTTAATAGAGTACCGGACCAAAGCATTAACACATAGTGAATACATGAACTCCTCAAACTACAGTCATCACCGGGAGTGGTCTTGATTATTGTCACTTCGGGGTTGTCGGATCATAACACATAGTAGGTGACTATAGACTTGCAAGATAGGATCAAGAACTCACATATATTCATGAAAACATAATAGGTTCAAATCTGAAATCATGGCACTCGGGCCCTAGTGACAAGCATTAAGCATAGCAAAGTCATAGCAACATCAATCTCAGAACATAGTGGAAACTAGGGATAAAACCCTAACAAAACTAACTCGATTACATGATAAATCTCATCCAACCCATCACCGTCCAGCAAGCCTAAGATGGAATTACTGACGCACGGCGGTGAGCATCATGAAATTGGTGATGGAGGATGGTTGATGATGACGACGGCGACGGATTGCCCTCTCCGGAGCCCCGAACGGACTCCAGATCAGCCCTCCCGAGAGGTTTTAGGGCTTGGCGGCGGCTCCGTATCGTAAAACGCGATGAATCCTTCTCTCTGATTTTTTTCTCCCCGAAAGTGAATATATGGAGTTGGAGTTGAGGTCGGTGGAGCGTCAGGGGGCCCACGAGGCAGTGGGCGCGCCCCCTGACGTGGATTCTTCTTCCAGTATTTTTAATATTTTCCAAAAATATGTTCCGTGGAGTTTTAGGTCATTCGGAGAACTTTTGTTTCTGCACATAAATAACACCATGAAAAGTCTGCTGAAAACAGCGTCAGTCCGGGTTAGTTCCATTCAACCATGCAAGTTAGAGTCCAAAACAAGGGCAAAAGTGTTTGGAAAAGTAGATACGACGGAGACATATCAACTCCCCCAAGCTTAAACCTTTGCTTGTCCTCAAGCAATTCAGTTGATAAACTGAAAGTGATAAAGAAAAACTTTTACAAACTCTGTTTGCTCTTGTTGTTGTAAATATGTAAAGCCAGCATTCAAGTTTTCAGCAAAGATTATGACTAACCACATTCGCAATAACTCTTAGGTCTCATGTTTACTCATGTCAATGGCATAATCAACTAGCGAGCAATAATAATAAATCTCGGATGACAACACTTTCTCAAAACAATCATGATATGATATAACAGGATGGTATCTCTCTAGCCCTTTCTGAGACCGCAAAACATAAATGCAGAGCACCTTTAAAGATCAAGGACTGACTAGACATTGTAATTCATGGTAAAAGAGATCCAGTCATACCCAATATAAATTAATAGTAATGGATGCAAATGACAGCAGTGCTCTCCAGCTAGTGCTTTTTAATAAGAGGGTGATGACTCAACATGAAAGTAAATAGATAGGCCCTTCGCAGAGGGAAGCAGGGATTTGTAGAGGTGCCAGAGCTCGATTTTGAAATAGAGATAAATAATATTTTGAGCGGCATACTTTCATTGTCAACATAACAACCAAGAGATGGCGATATCTTCCATGCTACACACATTATAGGCGGTTCCCAAACAGAATGGTAAAGTTTATACTCCCCCTCCACCAACAAGCATCAATCCATGGCTTGCACGAAACAACAAGTGCCCCCAACTAGCAACAGACCCAGGGGGAGTTTTGTTTGCAATTATTTTGATTTAGTTTGCATAAAGCATGGGACTGGGCATCCCGGTGACCAGCCATTTTCTCGTGAGTGAGGAGTGGAGTCCACTCCTCTTGAGAATAACCCGCCTAGCATGGAAGATACAGACAGCCCTAGTTGATACATGAGCTATTCGAGCATACAAAACAGAATTTCATTTGAAGGTTTAGAGTTTGGCACATACAAATTTACTTGGAACGGCAGGTAGATACCGCATATAGGAAGGTATAGTGGACTCGTATGGAATAACTTTGGGGTTTAAGGGATTGGATGCACAAGCAGTATTCCCGCTTAGTACAAGTGAAGGCTAGCAAAAGACTGGGATGCGACCTACTAGAGAGCGAAAACAGTCATGAACATGCATTAAAATTAATAAACATGGAGTACAAGCATGAGTAGGATATAATCCACCATGAACATAAATATCGTGAAGGCTATGTTGATTTTGTTTCAACTACATGTGTGAACATGTGCCAAGTCGAGTCACTTAAATCATTCAAAGGAGGATACCACCCCACTATACCACATCACAACCATTTTAATAGCATGTTGGCACGCAAGGTAAACCATTATGACTCATAGCTAATCAAGCCTGACATAAGCAACTATGATCTCTAATTGTCATTGCAAACATGTTTATTCATAATAGGCTGAATCAGGAATGATGAACTAATCATATTTACAAAAACAAGAGAGGTCGAGTTCATACCAGCTTCTCTCATCTCAATCAGTCCATCATATATCGTCATAATTGCCTTTCACTTGCACGACCGAACGATGTGAAAATAATAAGAGTGCGCGTGCATTGAACTAAGCTGGAATCTACGAGCATTCAATAAACAGGAGAAGACAAGGCAATATGGCCTCTTGGTTAAATCAACAATAATGCATATAAGAGCCACTTCAACAATTTCATTATGGTCTTCTCCTATCGACCCCCAAATAAAAGAAAAGAAATAAAACTATTTACACGGGAAAGCTCCCAACAAGCAAAAGAAGAAGAGGAAATCTTTTTGGGTTTTCTTTTTAATTATCACTACTACTACAAGAAAAATAAACTAACTAAAAGCTACACTAATTTTTTTGTTTTTTCTTAAGGTTTATTAAACACACAAGAAGAAAGCAAGAAAAGAAAATAAACTAGCATGGATATTACAGTGAAAGAGTATGAGCACCGACATCTAGCAATGAGTGTGTGAACATGAATGTAATGTCGGTGAGAGATGCGTACTCCCCCAAGCTTAGGCTTTTGGCCTAAGTTGGTTTATTGCCACGGATGGCCTGGCGGATATCCATAGTTGTAGCCGGGGTCGTACTAAGATGAAGAAGACTCTGACTGCCACTGGTTGGCAATCATCTCCGGATCCCACTGGTAATTAGACTGTCGTGGAGGTTCAAGTTGTGGTTCCGGCTCCGTGGCTGGTGTAGGGTTCCGGTAGGCGTGAATGGCCGCCAGCGGAACGAGGTACGGACCTGCAGATAAATTAAACAAGGAGGGAGCGGGCAAGGTAATAGTCTCAGGGTGATGTTTATCAAAGAACAATTTGTATTTAAGCGCCCCTTCCCTATTCTTAACAATAAAGTCATGCGCTACCATACTCTTATAATCTAAATAAGCAGTGGGCAGCAATTTTTCTTCTTTTTCATAGTGCCTAATAGGTATGTTATAGTGTGCAGCAAGGCGTGAAGCATAAATACCTCCAAATATGGGGCCTTTTGTACGGTTCAGACTTAACCGTTTGGCAATAATACCGCCCATACTAACAGTGTTATCGCAGAATAAACCATGGAACAAAATGATAATATCAGGAACACTAAGGTTTCCACAGTTTCCGCGACCAATTAAGCAACGACTAGCAAATATGGCAAAGTAGCGTAAAAGAGGAAAATGTATGATAGTGATTCTTGCATCGGAAACCTTCCTGGTTTCCCCCACAGTAATAGTGTCAATAAACCCGTCCACATCTTTACGATGTGGTTCCTCTAAACTGCCCTCAAAAGGTATTTCGCAAACCTTGCAAAATTCATCTAGTGGCATCTTCTTAACCACATCATATAAATGAAACTCTACTGAAGGAGGTGATTCCTTAGGATAATAGTAGAAGTTTTGCACAAAAGTATTGGTGAGTAAGAGATACTGTTCGTGTTGGTCGCGGAGGAAGTCGGTGAGGCCTGCATTCTCAGCCAATTCATAAAAATCATCATAAATCCCGGTTGCACTCAAGAAATCATTGGAAGGCCATTCACACGGCCGGACCTTCGCGGTGCGAGGCAAATTATATTTGGGCCTCTGTGCTTCTTCACTTTGCTTTTCCTTCGAGCTTCGGCTCGATGAGCCCCTCAAAATCTCTTCATTATTTTCTGAAAAATTCTGAATTTTTTAGTAACTTCAAATAAAAGTGAACCAAGCTCAACAAAATTGATAGCAACTACTCCTACAAGTGCCTAGAGACTATATCATGCATTAGAACTACTTGGAACCATATAAATTTGACATGCAAGCTCAAGAAGATGGTCACCTAGGCAGCACAAATTTGCAATGAATAAAGCACCAGAACAAAAACTAATTGGACCAATGGAGGAGTCACATACCAAGGAACAATCTCCCCAAGCAGTTTTGTGAGAGGTGCTTTGAGCAAGGAGATCGAAAATCGCAGCAAAATGAGCTAGAACTCGTGCTTGAGCTGGATGGTGATTTTTTTGGGAGGAAGAAGAAGTGTGTGGGTGCAGGAATAAGTGGAGGGGAGCCACCGTGGGCCCACGAGGCAGGGGGCACGCCCTGGACCCTCCTGGCCAGGTGCTTGCTCCCCTTGGTGTGTTCTCAGTGCCAGATAATCTCAAATATTCCAGAAACAATCATATTCCATTTTCAGGGCATTTGGAGAACTTTTATTTTCGGGGTATTTTTATATTGCACGGATAATTCAGAAAATAGACAGGAAAATACTATTTTTATTTTATTTCAACTAAATAACAGAAAGTAGAGAGAGGGTACAGAAGGTCGTGCTTCTAGTTTCATCCATCCCATGCTCATCAAAAGGAATCCACTAACAAGGTTGATCAAGTCTTGTTAACCAACTCATTCCGACTAACATGGAACCGAAGAAATTTCGAATAGCACTATGTTACCTCAACGGGGATATGCACATCCCCAATAATAAGAATATCATATTTCTTCTTGATAGTAGGAATAGGAAATTCAAAACCTCCAAAAATAATCCATGGAATTTTTCTAATAGAATTGATACTGTGGACCTGAGGTTGTTTCCTCGGAAAGTGTACCGTATGCTCATTACCATTAACATGAAAAGTGACATTGCCTTTGTTGCAATCAATAACAGCCCCTGCAGTATTCAAAAAAGGTCTTCCAAGAATAATAGACATACTATCGTCCTCGGGAATATCAAGAATAACAAAGTCCGTTAAAATAGTAACGTTTGCAACCACAACAGGCACATCCTCACAAATACCGACAGGTATAGCAGTTGA
Organism: Triticum aestivum; assembly: GCF_018294505.1. Classification (NCBI taxonomy): domain Eukaryota; kingdom Viridiplantae; phylum Streptophyta; class Magnoliopsida; order Poales; family Poaceae; genus Triticum; species Triticum aestivum. Next base: position 228,785,814 of record NC_057814.1, on the reverse strand, counting down.
TTTATCAGCCATTTGCAAAGATATTTCAGTAGGTGTCAACTTATTTAAATCAAGTCTACGATATAAAGAGAGAGGCATAACACTAACACCGGCTCCAAGATCACATAAAGCAGTTTTAACATAGTTTCTTTTAATGGAGCATGGTATAGTTGGTACTACCGGATCTCCTAGTTTCTTAGGTATTCCACCCTTAAAAGTATAATTAGCAAGCATGGTGGAAATTTCAGCTTCCGGTATCTTTCTTTTATTAGTGACAATTTCTTTCATATACTTAGCATAAGGATTCATTTTGAGCATATCAGTTAATCGCATACGCAAAAAGATAGGTCTAATCATTTCAGCAAAGCGCTCAAAATCCTCATCATCCTTTTTCTTGGATGGTTTGGGAGGAAAAGGCATGGGTTTCTGAACCCATGGCTCTCTTTCTTTACCGCGTTTCCTAGCAACAAAGTCTCTTTTATCATAACGTTGATTCTTTGATTGTGGGTTATCAAGATCAACAGCAGATTCAATCTCTACATCATTATCATTGCTAGGTTGAGCATCATCATTAACATTTTCATTAGGTTCATGTTCATTACCAGATTGTGTTTCAGCATCAAAAATAGAAATATCATTTGGATTCTCAGGTGTTTCAGCAATAGGTTCACTAGAAACATGCAAAGTCCTATCATTTTTCTTTTTCTTCTTTTTAGAAGAATCTTGCTCAATTCTCTTAGGATGGCCTTCAGGATACAAAGGTTCCTGAGTCATTTTACCAGTTCTAGTAGCCACTCTAACAGCATAGTCATTATTCTTACTATTTAATTCATTGAGCAAATCATTTTGAGCTTTAAGTACTTGTTCTACTTGAGTGGTGACCATAGAAGCATGTTTAGTAATGAGTTTAACTCTAGACATATAATCACCCAAATATTCAAGCGTATTGGAATTGCATTTCAATTGTCTACCAAAATAAGCATTGAAGTTTTCTTGTTTGGCAATAAAATTATCAAACTCTTCTAAGCATTGTCTAGCAGACTTATAGTGAGGAATATCACCTTCATCAAATCTATAGAGAGAATTTACCTTTACTACCTGTGTCGGGTTATCAAGACCATGTGTTTCTTCAATAGGTGACGGATTAAGATCATATGTTTCTTCAACAGGCGGTAAATTAAGACCATGTATTTCTTCAATAGGAGGTAAATTCTTAACATCTTCAGCTTTAATACCTTTTTCTTTCATAGATTTCTTTGCCTCTTGCATATCTTCAGGACTGAGAAATAGAACACCTCTTTTCTTCGGAGTTGGTTTAGGAATAGGCTCAGGAGCTGGCTCAGGAAGTGTCCAATTATTTTCATTGGTCGACATATTGTTCAATAGAATTTCAGCTTCATCCGGTGTTCTTTCCCTGAAAACAGAACCAGCACAACTATCCAGGTAATCTCTGGAAGCATCGGTTAGTCCATTATAAAATATATCAAGTATTTCATTTTTCTTAAGAGGATGATCAGGCAAAGCATTAAGTAATTGGAGAAGCCTCCCCCAAGCTTATGGGAGACTCTCTTCTTCAATTTGCACAAAATTGTATATATCCCTTAAAGTAGCTTGTTTCTTATGAGCAGGGAAATATTTAGTAGAGAAGTAATAAATCATATCCCGTGGACTACGCACACAACCAGGATCAAGAGAATTAAACCATATCTTAGCATCACCCTTTAATGAGAACGGAAATATTTTAAGGATATAAAGGTAGCGGGTTCTCTCATCATTAGTGAACAGGGTGGCTATATCATTTAATTTTGTAAGATGTGCCACAACAGTTTCAGATTCATAGCCATAAAAACGATCAGATTCAAAAAAGTAATTATATCAGGATCAACAGAGAATTCATAATCCTTATCAGTAACACGGATAGGTGAAGTAGCAAAAGCAAGGTCAGGTTTCATTCTAGCATTAAGAGATCGCTGCTTCCATTTAGCTAATAGTTTCTTAAGATCACTTCTATCATTGCAAGCAAGAATGGCTCTAGCAGATTCTTCATCCAGAACATAACCCTCAGGCACAACAGGCAATTCATATTTATTAGGGGGAGAGTCTTCATCATCACTATCTTCAATATTATCGGTTTCAATAATTTCATTCTCTCTAGCCCTAGCAAGTTGTTCATCAAGAAATTCACCAAGTGGCACAGTATTATCAAGCATAGAAGTAGTTTCATCATAAGTATCATGCATAGCAGAAGTGGCATCATCAATAACATGCGACATATCAGAATGAATAGCAGAAGCAGGTTTAGGTGTCGCAAGCTTACTCAAAACAGAAGGTGAATCAAGTGCAGAGCTAGATGGTAGTTCCTCACCTCCCCTCGTAGTTGAGGGATATATTTTTGTCTTAGCGTCTTTTAAGTTCTTCATAGTGACCAGCAGATATAAATCCCAAGTGACTCAAAGAATAGAGCTATGCTCCCCGGCAACGGCGCCAGAAAATAGTCTTGATAACCCACAAGTATAGGGGCTCGCAACAGTTTTCGAGGGTAGAGTATTCAACCCAAATTTATTGATTCGACACAAGGGGAGCCAAAGAATATTCTCAAGTATTAGCAGTTGAGTTGTCAATTCAACCACACCTGGATAACTTTAATATCTGCAGCAAAGTATTTAGTAGAAAGTAGTATGGAAGTAACAGTAACGATAGCAAAAGTAATATTTTTGGGTTTTATAGTGATTGTAATAGTAGCAACGGAAAAGTAAATAAGCAAAGAACAATATGTGAAAAGCTCGTAGGCATATGATCGGTGATGGAGAATTATGCCGGATGCGGTTCATCATGTAACAGTCATAACATAGGGTGACACCGAACTAGCTTCAATTCATCAGTGTAATGTAGGCATGTATTCCGAATATAGTCATACATGCTTATGGAAAAGAACTTGCATGACATCTTTTGTCCAACCCTCTCGTGGCAGCAGGGTCCTAACGGAAACTAAGGGATATTAAGGGCTCCTTTTAATAGAGTACCGGACCAAAGCATTAACACATAGTGAATACATGAACTCCTCAAACTACGGTCATCACCGGGAGTGGTCCCGATTATTGTCACTTCGGGGTTGCCGGATCATAACACATAGTAGGTGACTATAGACTTGCAAGATAGGATCAAGAACTCACATATATTCACGAAAACATAATAGGTTCAGATCTGAAAGCATGGCACTCGGGCCCTAGTGACAAGCATTAAGCATAGCAAAGTCATAGCAACATCAATCTCAGAACATAGTGGAAACTAGGGATCAAACCCTAACAAAACTAACTCAATTACATGATAAATCTCATCCAACCCATCACCGTCCAGCAAGCCTACGATGGAATTACTCACGCACGGCGGTGAGCATCATGAAATTGGTGATGGAGGGTGGTTGATGATGACAAGGGCGACGGAGTCCCCTCTCCGGAGCCCCGAACGGACCCCAGATCAGCCCTCCCGAGAGGTTTTAGGGCTTGGCAGCTGCTTCGTATCGTAAAACGCGATGAATCCTTCTCTCTGATTCTTTTTCTCCCCGAAAGTCAATATATGGAGTTGGAGTTGAGGTTGGTGGAGCGTCAGGGGGCCCACGAGGCAGGGGGCTGCGCCCAGGGGGGCAGGCGCGCCCCCCACCCTCATGGACAGGGTGTGGGCCCCCTGACGTGGATTCTTCTTCCAGTATTTTTAATATTTTCCAAAAATATGTTCCGTGGAGTTTCAGGTCATTCCGAGAACTTTTATTTCTGCACATAAATAACACCATGAAAAGTCTGCTGAAAACAGCGTCAGTCCGGGTTAGTTCCATTCAAATCATGCAAGTTAGAGTCCAAAACAAGGGCAAAAGTGTTTGGAAAAGTAGATACGACGGAGACGTATCAGTGCACAGCTGCATGGGAGACTCAGACCGGTCATTGCGCCGCATTAATAGTGAGTAATGAGCAGTCAAATCATAAGCCCCACCTTTCCCACTGTAAGTTGCTCGAAAGAAGCAACCATTAATATGCTCTTCTTTGAATCCGCTGATACTACTCCATCGTCATTGTTTATAGAGCGCGCTTCAGAAAAAGAGAAAATCTCTGGGACCAAGGCGACTAGCGATCGGCCTGAAAAATAGCATTGGTAGTTATAGCACGGCGTCTATTACTACTAGAGGAAATAATGCGTACACACATGCATGCAGTGCTTCCACCCCGGGTACACACATGCATGCACTTACTCCACTCCGTAGTACTACATCGAGAGAAAATTGCGGTTACCACGCCCTAATTAATTGAGCATTAAACCAAACGTGTCTAAAGTCTCTCTGGTGGTGGAAATGCATTGAGAGAAATGCATCATAGTGAAGCGCGCCCTGTAAACTGTGACGGAGGGAGGAGTAGTATGAAGGTGCAAAACCAAGTACGCGTATGGCCAGTCGGTCAACGCACCTCCTCTTGTCATATCACTGACATGTGGGACCGGAGTGTGAGCAAACCGATCTCAATTGACGGCAAAATGGCCAACCCGCCATTCCTTGAGAGAGACGAGGAGCAAGAACACACAGACGGGCTCGCACGGAGGCCAAGATATATTCGAGCATGGTTGATCGATATCATCATTACATGTTGGGCTGTCATTTTCCGCCCTTCTCCGGAATAAATGTGTACTTTACCAGAGATTAAAAAAAATAAGAGTACAGAGGCTCCACCATGCGGTTCTAGTAGTAATACTACTCGTACTACTAAACCTTGCGCTTGGCTCTTCGCCTCTTCGTGAAGTCGAACAATGATGGTACTCCGCATGTTCGGTACTACAGTGTATGCCTCTGGCAATCTGACACCGAATGAACTGATGCATGTCCACCACCTGGGCGAGGGTACGTTGCATTAGTCAAAAGGCATAAGCTAGCTTCACCTTGTCCTGCAAGCTTCTCCTCATTCTGCGAGTTGACAGGACACACCAACAAGTAGTGCTAGTCCATACTCCCTCCTTTTCGGTTAATATGGCTTAATCTTTTTTGCGGGTAAATGAGAGAGCTTTATTCATATATATAAGCATTCTTAGGATGATCAGCCAAGACACTGGTCACTAGGAAGTGAGGTACCCCGCAAAAAAAACAAGTAGGAAGCGAGGTGTTTCATCAAGCCAGCTCTCGGCCACATTCAAAGTGCAGCAAGCACGGTTCGCACAAAGATGCGCCGCAAGGTTTGCTGACCTGTTTACATGCTGAATAACAAAAAAAGAGGAAATATTACCGATCGCTCCTATTTGTAACAGGATATGAGCCAGAATTAAGCGAGAATTGTGGCGAGTGTTCCATGCAATCAACTTCCATTATCACATGCGAGAACCCTCGAAGAGAACCAAATGTGTTAAGATTGCTTTATCACATTTTAAAAATATAATAAGAGTGCAGACGCTCCTCCATCCGGTTCCTAGTACTAGTATAGTACATACCTCTATAGACTATAGTAGTAGTACTAGTACTAGTAAACTTTGCACTTGGCTGTTCGCCTCTTCGGGAAGTGCAACAATAATAGTACTAGTATAGTGTATGCTTCTGGCAATCTGACACCGAATTAACTGTTGCACTTTCACCGCCTGAGCGAAGGAGAGCTTGCATTAGTCAAAAGTTTCTCCTTGTCCTGCGAGCCACCGCACGCAAGCTTCTCCCATCCTGCAAGCTTCTCCTCGTTCGGCAAGTTGACGGGACACAACAAAGTAATGCTAGTCCATACTGCCTCCTCTCCGGTTAATATGGCTTAATTAATTTCAGACGAGATAAATACACTATCTGTCACTGTATATTTGTAAAAATACGGTCAGTGGACTTCATAATACGCTCATTGCGCTCAATATATACATTTTCCGGTGTTTATACGGTCACTAGCTCACCCTGGCTGAGTATGTGTGTGCATGCACGTGTATCTTGAGCACTTGAGCATGACCGTGTGTGTTCCATCGTGTGCTCGGAAATTCATGCATTAGGGCGTCGCTCGTGTTTTTGCGTCCATGTGTACGTGTGACTATTGCATACACATAGGGGGAGTACGTGTAGGGGGCACTAAAGGAGCAGTCAAATCACACAGTAAGTTAGTCAGAAGAAGCAACCATCATTTCACTCTTCAATGACACGTACACAATATAAAATGGTTGATATGGAGAGAAAAAGAAAACCACTATATATACACTAGCAGGAGCCTAAGCTACAAGCCTGCTTGCTTGGGTTGCTCTCTTCACAAGCATAGAACGACGGTGGCCACACCGCTGGTCACATATCCGGCCTGATCCCGCGGCTGGGGGAAGGGAACAATGTTCTGCCTAGACGCGATCGACATCAGCGAGGGAGAAAATCCATAGTCGGTGCGTCCCAATCGAGGGTCACCGCGGTATGGGCCGATGCCGCGTCCCAACCGCCCTTCTAGCTACAGCCCGACGTCCCAGGTAGTCCATCTTCCTTTTGGAGCCGGCTTGCTCCACTGCCGCAGCTCCGCACGTAGCTCCATCTCCATGTCGATCTTTCTCTACATCTACCGGCTTCTACTTGTGATGAGTTTATGTCTCATGAACTAGTGCCAGTACTGTTATTCTAATCACACTTCTTCAATATCTTTGCCATCAGGGATGCTCAGCTCGATTTTAGTGGAACTGCACAAAAGCATCGTATGATCCGAGGGTGCCAGCCGTCTTTCCTTCGACGGGTTCTACCTGGCCAGGAAATTAAATCCTGTTTAGGGTTTAGGGTTTAAGTCATAGTGACCCCATCAGTAGTTTTTCTTTCGTACATGCTCTCACAACTTTTGTCTTTAGTTGTGAAGTAAATATTGGCTATGATCTGTGAATCATTGAGATGCATCAGCATGCGTGTTAGTTTTCCTTTGTATTTGATGGAATATTGTAACGGGGCAACCTTGGAGTAGGAATGAAAATGGAGTGGAAAGTTTCCGTTTTTCCGGAGAAAAAATGGAAACGGAGATAAACCAACGTTTCGTTTCGTTGGATCGCGCCATCGAGCAAAACCAACGTTTAAATCACGTCTGTCGCGTTCGTGTCTCACCCTCCTCCATGGCTCGACCCCACACGGTTGCTCGGCATGCCACTCACCGCAAACCGAGTATACGATAACTTTCCCGCCTGCTTGTCGATGTATCGCGCCATGGAGTACTAGTACTACTGGAACAGATTGACGAGTTGGGGGAGGACAGCTAGCTATAGCACGGACTCCCAAGAACTTTTTACATGCATGTTGTGGCCGGCTATTGCATCCTTTGAACGCGGAGCAGTCGCGTGCACCAGGAAGCGGAGCGGGCGACGCTCTCTCGGCCGGCGCGCTGCTTCAATGCCGGCGCCAGTGAGAGGTCGCGTCCGCTCTGGCCGGGCATGAATGCGGCACTGACCGTTTCGGGCGGGAAGCACGCGCGGGTGATGAAGAGGGTTCGGGTTGGTCAGGAGCGGACATGACAGCGGTCCGGACGCCGCAAACAAGAGATGGTGTACGTTAATATTGCCACGTATATAATTAACAACGTAAATAATGTGCCAGTTGGACAAATATGATTGGAGATGGAGATGGAAATGGAATTTCACGTAAACACAGACATGCATGTCTATGTCTATGTGTGTGTGCGCGATGACTCTCGCAACCTAGAAGCGGGGGTGTGTTTTAGATCGAGTTTTCTTTCTTGGTACGTTAAAAAATTGTTCGCCAGTTTTTGTTTCTTTTTTCCGGGAACGCGCGTATTCTATTTAAAACCACTGCTATGGAGAGATTGTTTTACTCAATTATAGCCTCTTGTTTGATAGAGTTTCTCGCGTCTCGCTCTCTCACCCTCTCCATATCAAAACAAGATGACAGTGTCCACACTATCACTCTCCTCACCGGTGGTCACAGATACGGCCGAATCCCGTCCGCTGCGGGAGGTGAGGAGGTGCAGCGTTGACGTTGTCGCCGTCGACGATGGAGGAAGCCGATGCGCACCGTCCTCTCGGAGCCGGCGCTGGCGCGGACGAAGGTCCTCTGCGCCCTTGTTCACTGCCGCCGTGTGGGCAGATCCCGCCCGCCCGCCTAAGCGACATCTCGCCCACCTGAGGTATAACTTCTTGTACTGGTCCAGCTTCCCAGGTCGCTGCATGCGGGTTTTCTTCTATGCGACTACTCCCCAGATCCCCATGTATAGTAGCTAGGGTTCGTCGGCTGGTCCAACATCACCTACTATTATAGAGGAAATGCCACTCGAAAAGTTGTCCTGATTTATGCCTCGGTGGAGGTATACGTTTTGTTTCGACAAAAAGTACATGGTGGTTGTGCGGTCATTGTCCATATGCTCCTATTGTTGCTGCTAATCTAATACTATCACTGGTTAAATGAAGAAATGCTTTTTTTCTTGGGTATCCTGGTTTAGTTCCCATCAAGATAATCATGATGCTTCTGTTTGTTGGTGTACTTTTCATAATTCTTATTGACAATTGAGATGTCGTTGTTAATATTGTAAAACAAAGTAACAACACTATATCCCTTTTTTATATTTTTGGAAACAGCGATGCGTATCTCCATACCCGGGCATGTCTTCCTCAATTTTAGTGGAACTGCACAAAATTGGATGGCCATTGTTGTTCCGCCTCACTATCCTCTGCCACGTGGTTCTTCCTTCCTCGAGCTTGACTACTAAGAAGAAACAGACCACAGTGAGGATTTGTCAAACTTCATAGGCGCCTCACCCAACCTTGATGCCAAATGGATGATGCATCACCATGATGACCTATCGATGCTCATGGTTGCGCCTCATGGTTGCGTCGGCTGGTGAAGCTGGTCGATTTTCAATGAAAAACAAGTTGTCTTCCATCAGTGCTCTTTGCTTGTTACCCACAAAGATGATATCCTTCGTCAGTTCACCTTGGTTGCATTGGAGATGCAGTCGTCTTTCACGTTGGTGCAATTTTATCACACAATTGGCTATGAACCAAATGTTTCCTCGAAGAAGGATCGACGTTGGTACTAAGAGCATAAGTTTTGTATTGATTTCTAAGCCTTCTCACAACTTTGTCTCCAGCTCCCCTGTAATTTTATTTGTCCAGCTATTAACTTTGATTAAAAATGGTGTGTACTAAAAACCCGGATGGACGTAGTAGCCCTCCATTTTTATTTACTCCGCATATTAGATTTGACTGAAGTCAAACTTTGTAAAGTTTGACCAAGTTTAGGCCGAACACAACAAACCATAATTATTAGAGAGGGAAAAATGTACATACTCTCAAACCTTTCCGATAATTCAAATTAAAATTCTTTATTTGTACACACTCTCACACGTTTCCGATAATTTGGCGCATGTGTGGTTGTTCACTTAAGGGAGGGTAGTGTACCGCACGTGAAGGACAGGAAGTGCGACCAGGACGCGTGGATCGTTAGTTCATCGAAAGTACTCCCTCCATTCCTAAATATTTGTCTTTCAAGTGGTTTGCAATGGACTACCACATACGGATGTATATAGACATTTTTTACAGTGTAGATTCACTCATTTTGCTCCGTATGTAGTCATTTGTTGAAATCTCTAGAAAGACAAATATTTAGGAACAGAGGGAGTAGTAGTTTTCTTCACTGATACGTTAAATAAAGAGTTTCGTTTCGTACTTACACAATTTAAAACGATTGTTATGGAGAGAATAAGAAAACCACTCCACTATATATTAGTCGTATACACGAGTACTATATGGACGCAGCTTCATTGACTTTAGTGCACCTGCCTTTGGGTTTATGATAGGTGGGCCCAAAATGTGGCTGGCCCACCTGTCATACAGCCAAAAGCAAGGCAGTTAAGGCACCGGAGCTCAGTCCGTACTACAGTATATATATAAGCTGGAGCCTCAGCGCTTGTTCTCTAGGGTTTGCACTCTCCACACTCTCACCGCACTACATATATATACACGCTAGAGGCTCAGCATTCCTTTGCTAGGGTTTGCTATATTCACTGTCTCTCACCCGCTTCACCAGATCTAAACAAGACTGCGTTGTGGCCTATATCTCTCTCACTCCCCTCACAGCTGGCGAAGGAGGCGTCCGGATCCCGTGGCACCGGGAAGGGGAGGAGGTGCAGCGTTCACTCAGTCGCCTTCGGCGAGGGAGGCAATCCACTGCCGGCTGCGCTTTTCTCTTTCACCCAGCGCCTGTGCGGGAGGACCACCGACTCCTTCTTCCTCGCTGCCGTACGTAGTGTGGGCCGATCCGACCTCCCGCCGCATGCCTTGCCACATCCTGACGACCCTAAGGTATAAGTTTCTTTGAAACCGTCATTGGTCTAGCTGCATGATGATCTTTTTCGATTCTGTAGTCGAATCTAGGTCTTGGTTCAAAGAGGAAAGAAGGGTCCGGTGGGGTGGAGCATGAATCTAGGACGTGGTTCAATGAGGAAAGGAGGGAGGGAAAGTAGTATAGACTAGCTATCCAGCCGCTTTGTTGGTCGAAAAGGGAAAAGGGGGGTAACCCAGTACACACATCTGTAAGGAACCAAACTCTTTGTTGAAAAGGGAATGAAACTGGGGGGTCGGGTAGTTTGTGCAGGACTAGATTTGTTGCCCTCACATCGTAAAAAGTTTCAAAGAGAACAAATATGGGACCAAAGCAGATATGTTGCTTGGCTACATACTCTGCATCACCAATTTATACGTGTGGACGCACATGGTGCTGGCATGTCCCATGTCCCATCCACATGATCGTGCAGTGTGTTTTGAGATGTTTAGCTACTTGTATTGGTACTGTTTTAAATAAATGTTGAATTGAAGCTATTGTATTTTAAGCAATGCCACTCTCAGAATTAACTACTGAACTATTTTAAGAGAATTTCTCTGTTAATATGAATCAATGCAACCGTTTTAGAAATGCTACTATCCTATACTTTGTTTTCCATCCAGATAAGGTAGATGCTTCTTTTTGTGGCCGCATGTTTCATCCTCCTTTATTGGTAGTAATTGTTTCCTTTTTTGCCTCATTTAAATCAGGGATATCTATTCAACTTGTTGCTATAGCAAACTTAAATGTCACACCGGCGACTTTACTTGATTTCAGAGTAACTGCACAAAATGAGATTGGATTTCCTATTCGTGTTGGCAGATTCGTACGTGATCTTGTGTGCGTCATGACAGGTTGGTACTTGCCTTCATCCATATGATCGTGCAGTGTGTTTTGAGATGATGTGCTATTTGTATTGGTACTGTTTTAAATAAATGTTGAATTGAAGCTATTGTATTGCTGTCTTTTCCCATTAAGTAGTGAATAAAAATGGGACCAACCCAGACATTATGCTTGTTGCTTTGTTACAACAAACTCTGCATCACCCCCTTTATAAGTAGATGGAAGCACATCTTGTTGTTGCGCCCACTCTCCCCTGGAACTGTTTATGCTTTTTGTTAATCTAATGCCGCTGGTAAAATTAAGCAATGCCACTCTCAGAATTAACTACTGAATCTTATTTCAAAACTGCAATACTTGTTAGGGATTGGCGGGATTACCATTTTTGTGGCCGCATGTTTCATCCTCCTTTATTGGCCAGTAATTGATTCCTTTTTTGCCTCTGTTAAAACAGGGATAACTATTCAACTTGTTGCTATTGCAACATTTTGCTTCGCTTAATTTTGGTGGAACTGCACAAAATGAGACCGGATTTCCATATATGTGTTGAGATCTCTCTCAGGTCTTCCTCACGAGTTGTTTCAAATCTTGGTCTTGAAAGGTCAGTACCGACTTTCCTCAGAATTAACTACTGAATCTTATTTCAAAACTGCAACACTTGTTAGGGATCGGTGGGAGTACCATTTCTGTTAGGGATCGACCGGAGTACATGTTTAAGAAATGTATTGTTAAGATAATGTCTCTGTTATTATATATCATACAGTGTTTTACAAATGGTACTATGCTGCTTTATAGTTCTTTCTACATGTTTAACCAAGGTATTGTTAAGACAATGTCTCTGTTAAAATGAATCAGTCGCATTGTTTTAGGAATGATACTTTTCTTCTTTGTCGTTCTTTATACATGTTGAAACAAGGCATTATTAAGATAATGTCTCGGTTAATATGAATGAATCACACTGATTGAGAATTGCTACTCTCCTGCTTTGTTTCCCATTAAGATAAGGTAGATCAGTAGATTTTTTTCTTCTGGGAGTACAAGTCGTCAACCGTTATTTATCAGTAATTGTTTCCCTTATACCTTTTGTTGATTACAGTGATATCAAAATTAAAGCTCGGTTTTATTCCAACTTTGATTTTAGTTGAACTACAAAAAAGGAGCCAATGTGTCTAAGGCAAACTGCTGCATTGGTCCAGTTGGTCTTACCACTTTGCAGAAAGAAGCAGTCATTGTTTGTGCTACATTACACAAGGAATGATCGAGGAGCTTTACAGAGTATTAGTAGACACTGGTGACATGACTAGTCTGCAGAGAGCATAGGAAACTCTACAACACGTGGAGTGCACTGGGCAAAAAGTGCCCTGGGAAAAAAGTTCCCAAACAAGTACAGGAAGCCAGGACAGGACTCCAAATCTGTCAATGTCATTCTAAGCAACAACGATGGGGCATCTGGGTATGGTAATCTGTTTACCGTGCTTTTAGTTTGTTAGTCCACCGATTGGTGGGTTGACACTGGGGCCAATATTCATGTGTGTGCTGCTGTGTCTTTGTTTTCTTGCAGCATATAAATACGATATCCACAGGGATGCTCAGCTTCATTTTAGTGGAACTACACAAAATGTCCAGATGGTTTGTGTCCTCCATAATACTTCATCATGCACAATACATCGAATGGTTCTCTAATCATTCGTCGTCACCTTGAGCCACTGGACTATATGTTTGAATGGTGCTGCCAGCGTCGGCCATTAAGAAGGGTAAGAAGAAAGACAAAAGGAGAGATGGCTGCTTTACTTGTGGTTCGGAGGAACACTGGGCAAACAAGTGCCCAAACAAGTACCAAGAAGCCAGGACAGGACTCCAAGTCTGTCAATGTCACTCTAAGCAACAATGATGGGGCATCTGGGTATGGTAATCTGTTTACCGTACTTTCAGTTTGTTAGTCCACCGATTGGTGGGTTGACACTGGGGCCAATATTCATGTGTGTGCTGATGTGTCTTTGTTTTCTGGCAGCATATAAATACGAAATCCACAGGGATGCTCAGCTTGATTTTAGTGGAACTGCACAAAATGTTCAGATGGTTCGTGTCCTCCATAATACTTCACATCATGCACAATACATCGAATGGTTCTCTAATCATTCGTCGTCACCTTGAGCCACCAGACTATCAGATGACAAACTGATGACAAACCCTGTCCGTTCCACAATCATAGGCATTACATATTTTGAATGGGAAAAGCTTGTCAAAGTTTACATTAGTTTAATATATTGGAATTGGAAAACCTTGTCAATTTTTGCTCATTGATGTTAGCCAGAAGACATGCATTTGATATTTTTGAGTGGGACGCCCTTTGCTGTGAGCAACGTCGATCGTTTTTTCCTATTCCTGTCTTCAGTTCAGAAGTAAATATTTACTCTGCTGAGATGCATAGTCACATGAATGTTGACTTATGTAAGATATTTTAAGAGTTTGTTCTGAATATTATCTATGTAATGCCAGGCCTTGTGTTTGATTGCAAAGTTGAGCTTGGAATGTTGTGGCATGCGGCATCACGAGCTGTTCACCGTGCCTCCTGAGAATAATGCCTCGTATTGTTTTGCATGTCGATCTAATGCCAGTGATTTGCTCGTTAGGAAGATCATCCTCTTCTGTTGTTTCCGTTCTTAAGAAGTTCATCGTCTTATGTTTCATTCATAGCCTATACGACAAGTCGGGTAGGTTAGACGTGAAACCATATGATCTTCCGACCAACTGATCATCTTAGGCCATGATTGGATCATCGTTTTCCAACCAAAACCGCTTGTAAAACTGACGCTTGTAAATAAAAGCAGATAGTCTCGGGCGAAGCGCTTGGTTGGTCGATTTCGACTAGTAAAATATACACCGGTCTCTCAAATTACACGCGTAACCCGTCGGTTTTACTTACAGACCTCGGGCCCTCGGTTTCATTGCGCCTGTATTTTATGCGTTGTTTCCGATGACGAGTAAATTACAATTGTATCTTAATACAGGTGTGAAATAAACCAGAGCTCCCAAGCGCGGCCTTACCGTTCCATGCCGTCTCAATCTTTCGAAGGTGCTCATAGGTGTCCGATGATCCTGGCTTCCTGAATGAGCAGCGGGCGCTGTATCAGACCATCCGTAGGGCCCGCAAGGCCCTCTCCATCGTCCTTTGAGTTGTTGCACTTGCCGTGGCGCCGAGCATTGTTAACATGGTCAATGAACATGAGGATTCAGGAGATGACTTTATTTTGACTGGATGACAGTAGGGACCCACTAGGGCCATAGCCGTACATACGCAAGTGCCTCCTTATTATGTACAACTATTTTTTTTGCTTCCTCCTGGTTTCCTGACATCACGGTCCCACACCATTGTCAACCTATGTAGTCAATATAAACGAGAGAATTGCACAAGGTGCGGCCGACAGCTGGGACCAAGCAGCTCGAGCAGTATTTGTGTTTTTGAGGCATGAGCATTGCAGAGTTTTTCTTGGCGATGTTTTCGTTGTTGTTCAGAGGAGAGCAGGGTATTAACTGCGCGGGCTGTGGCCCGTCTAGCCCAGGACAGATATCCAGCCCAGATATTAATTTTTTTCAAGATGAAAATGGCTAGCCCAGCTATACGTTTTTTTAGGAATACCCAGGCAAGGTCAACTTGTTATTCTCCGGCCCGCTGAGCTGCAAATCCTTCATAGGAGGGATGCATTAGGCTTAATAGGAAAATGGGCTTTAAAAATAATAAATGGGATGTCATTATAAAAACTGGGCAGTAACTATAAAAAAATGCACCAGGCACGAAATTAGTTTATAAAATATTATTTATGGATTTTGAAAATCTTAATTTTTAATTGTTGCGCGCACAATGTTTCGTTAGATTTTTACGTAATACAAATTTATATTTAATCTGACTAGAAATTTCGGGATAAAAATATTTCGGATCCCATCAAAATATGGGAAATTTTTATTGAATTCTGTCTTGAACGATTGTTTGAAATTATTAATCGTTGTCCTAGCTAGAAAACGGGCTATACTTTTAACAAACTGTAAATGGACTGTAGTAAATTCCATTAGAATTCGAAATGGGATGTACATTCTTATAAATCGCAAATGGGCTATAAGTTCTCTGGCACACACTTGTGGGCCTACTAAGTTGACGTGTCCCTTAAAAAAGAAGTTGACGCATATGCAATGCTTTGTCAACTTATTATAGTCAACACACGGTTCTAGCAGCAGTGGCCGTTGGATGTCCATCCAACGGATGCCATGCTTCTTCTTCAATCTCGGATATTCTAGCTTCACCCACCCAAAAAATGATTCCTCCCCCTGACATATGGGGCGCACCATTATGGAAGCTGACCTATGGGCCTACTAAGTTGACGCATACCAAGGGCTTTGTCAACTTAGTCAATATGAACGATTCTAGCTGCAGTGACGTACGATGTCCATCCAACGGCCGTAGTGCTTCTTCAACCTCTGGTCTTCTTGCTCCGGCCGCCCAAAGCAGCGCCGATCTTGCCGCTTGCTCCTGCCTCCCGTGGCCGGCTGTGCTGCCGCGGAGGCCTCACCGCCCCCTTCTACTCCACCGCTGGCCAGGCCATCCCTCCACTCACCCCACACCCCCTGTTATTCTGCGGCGACGGTAGCCTCACATCGCAGCCGAACCAGTGAACCCTCGTACTCCTCTTCGCGCAGGCTTCCACTGCCGCGTCTTCCCCGGCTCCGCGTCGTCCCCTTCCTAGGCCTCGGCGCTCGTCATCGTCCACCGCCCTGGTGCTCTCGGCGCGGCGTGGTCAACGTGGTCAAGGAACGACTTCCATCGGAAGAGTACTGTACATGGAGAGGCTGACAGCTGAGTCCACGGCAGCCGCAAGGAAGTGCCTCCTTATTACGCGGAAAATAATTATTCCTCCACCTCACAGCAGGGACCCACCGGACGAGCCACAGTATTTGGCAAAAAAAACGTTTCCCCCTTGACTCCTGGGACCCACCGGACAGGCCACCGTATTTCACAAAAAACGTCCCCCGCTGTCAGCTCGGACCCACCGGAAGTGCCTCCATATTACGCACAAAAAAATGAATACTCCCCCTGCTAGTTGGGACCCACCTTGGTGGGAGGCTGACTTGTGGGCCTACTAAGTTGACGGGGACGGAGTGCTTTGTCAACTTAGTCAACATGAACGATTCTAGCTCCAGTGCTCGTACGATGTCCATCCAACGGCCGTAGTGCTTCTTCAACCTCTGGTCTTCTTGCTCCAGCCTCCCAAACCAGCGCCGGTCGTGCCGCATGCTCCTGCCTCCCGTGGCCGGCTGTGCTGCCGCGGAGGCCTCACCGCCCCCTACTATTCCCACAGCTGGCCAGGCCCTGCGGCGACGGCAGCCTCACACCGCAGCCGAACCAGTGAAACCTCGTACTCCTCTCAGCGCGGGCTTCCACTGCCGCGTCTTCCCCGGCTCCGCATCGTCCCCTTCCTAGGCCTCGCCGTTGTCCACCGCCCTGGTGCTCTCGGCGCGGCGTGGTCAACGTGGTCAAGGAACGGCTTCCATCGGACGTGGACTGTACGTGGAGAGGCTGACAGCTGGGTCCACGGCCGCAGCAAGGAAGTGCCTCCTTATTATGCGGAAAATAATTATTTCTCCACCTGACAGCAGGGACCCACCGGACGGGCAACCGTATTTCGTGAAAAAACGTTTCCCCCTGACTGCTGGGACCTACCAACGACATCTTTGCATGCAAGGAAGTGCGTCCAGGCAAAAAAACGATTCACCCCCCTGACTGCTGGGACCCACCAGCTACATCTTCGCACGCAAGGAAGTGCCTGACAGTCGGGACCCACCTGGTCGAAGCGTACGTAGCGTTGTCATTCTGGTCGCGAACGTGTACGTACATACTGGTCGATGTAGAGGCGCGCACGTGTCGTAGTAGAGGCGCGCACGTAGCATGTACACGTACATACAGCGGCCAGGGTGCAAGAAAGTAAATATGGCCACGTCCGTACATACGGGCGGGGTCTCGAACGCCTACTCGCGCGTACGTACGGCCAGGGGTCGTGTACATGGCTGGGTCGGAACGGAGAAACTGCGTCGTCGTCGTGTTCATGGGGAGGCAACGGAATGTGTCATGTTCATCGGGAGGCAACGGAACGCGTGGGAGCCAACCGGCTTGGATGGAACAGCCGATGGAAATGAGGCATGGCGTAACGCAGAACGGAGGAAACGGCCTTGTGTTCGACCGACCACGTTTGAAACGGGATCCTGTTCATCGGGAGGGGTCTGGCGTACCGCAAAACGGAGGAAACGGACCTCCTACGGTCGAAACGGGGGTCCTGTTGATCGGGAGGGGTGTGGCGTACCGCAAAACGGAGGAAACGGACTTGTGTTGGAGCACTACGGTCGAA